>NC_066579.1:435271472-435568972 GCF_024323335.1 Lathyrus oleraceus
GAGAGAGAGAGATAAATCTTTCATCTCATAAAAATTGAGAAAGTTATGGCCTTGGGAAGTTGACTTTCAAATTAGGGTTTAGACAAAATGACTTATAATATTTCAACATATAAAATGACTTTCCAAGCAAAATTAGATCTAGACCTCAACATGAAAGTTGTTTGGAATGCCATTTAGAGTAACTATTATCTTGGAATAATTTTCATATGATGAAAATTGTAGGATATAGGGTCTAGGGGTACCCAGTTTTGATTAGATGAATTTATCTGGCCAACCACCTTGATAACTTGCAATTCTCTTGACTTTTTAGGCTCATGGTAGATCATATATTCTTAATATGATGAATTTTGAAGTGTCCCTTTGGAAATTTGATCAATTGGTGAGGAAGCTTGTTGAAGAAGTTACCCAAGATACCTAGACAAACTAGGGTTTCCAAGACAAACTAGGGTTTCCAAGATACCTAGACCTCAATATGAATGTTCCCTCTCACCCTTTATTTACTACTTATGTCGTGTAATCCTCATCATAATTGATAAACTACTGAAGAAAATTCTTTTTGTTGATCTTGATGATGTAATGTTGTTTGTTGTAGGAGGAGACTTGACAATCATTTGATTTAAATTATACTAAAGTCTATGAGAGGTGAATACTCTGAGAAACTACCCAAAGATATTCAGAATGAGGATATGAATGCTCCCTCTCACCCCTTATATTTTGCTTAAGGCTCATGGCACATAACCAGAAATATGGTGATCATGCCCTACCTACAAAAGAGTTAGGCAAATGCAAAGACATATTTTTGGTATTTTGGTTAGTAAAATGATAATATACAAGTATGATACAATCACACGGTGCTTGATGATATCTCCTAAAACAAACCCAATGAAAGAGGGGTAAAAAGGATGCCAATGTATGATCTCAATGCTAATGCATATGATGAAATTGCATGAGGGATCTTAGGGTCAAAATTATTTGGACTACAAGACCAAATCAGATTATTGAGCAAGATTTGATAAGTACTAGTCAACAAATTGGAATTCACTTATCAACATATTTTTTTCTTCCATTTGAACTAATTTCAATAATTCTTTTAGTTTCTTTGATAGGTGCAATTGTCTGTAGCTCGTCAGAAAGAAATCTTTATAGAACTAGTAATAGAAATCAAGATTCTGTCCGAAGCTAATAATCAATGAAGGAACCCTCATCTTATTATAGTCTTAAACTTTGAGGAATTTTCGATTCAGTACATCGAAACAAACAACCAGGAAAAAAACAAATTTTATTTTGTAGTACTTATCTAGTCAAAGATTTTATTATTATTGATTTAACAACATAATTAGGTGATTTGTTTGACAGCGGGATGAATGTTAATTCAAATTAAAATTAAAATTTTATGGTGAATCACGGAATGAAAATGAAAAACAAATATTGATTTTATATAAATTAAATTACGATATTGTTTCCACAAATAATATTATATATATATATAATATATATATATATATATATATATATATATATATATATATATATATATATATATATATATATATATATGCAATGTTTAGGTGCATAGCAAAAATAAATAAGACAATTAAGAAATATCAATTACTACTAAAAATCTAGAAATAAAAACAAGACACAACTCAAGGCAACCTTAAGGGAAAAAAACTAGAACAATGCGATTGTCACTACTATAAATAAACCATTAAAAGTTTGAAGAAGTTTTAGATATCCACTCCTTACTTATTCATATTAAATAGTTGAAACTTTTGGTTGCATATCTCAACCTCAAGCATATCAATCTTGACATTGGCTTCATCTCTTTCGATCATTACCATGTACAACTCCATATTCACAGCTTTTACATCTTGTGTTCTCTTGTCAAGTTCTTCCCACAAATATCCGTTTTCATCATGCAAAATTACTTTTTCAGCTTCATATTGCTTTAATTTGCTTTCTAATTCATTGTTTCTAAACTCGCAATCGGCCAATGTAGAGGTCAGTTCTATTTTTGTTTTCAACAAACTTGCAATATCAAAATGCAACTCATCTTTCTCTAAAGAAAACGTATCCAGTGAATCAAGCATTTCAGACTTCAACTTTTGCACCTCTTGCTCATAGATTCTAACCAACTTTTCTAGTATTTGAATATGCTTTCTCCCTGAAACTAACTCAAAATCTGATTCAGCTATATATTCTTCTGCCTCTATAAGCTTATCTTGCAATTCATTAGTCTCACATGACTTACTCTCAACCTCCTTCCTTAAAACTGCATTTTCATCTTCTGATATCTCTAGCTCTTCCGCCAAATTCGTAATCTCGCAAACACGTTTTGGAATATGAATATTCAATCTGGCCTTACTTTCCTCAATTTGAGCTTTCAACTTGTAAATCTCTTTATCAGAAAATTCTTTCAAATTATGCAACTCTTCATCTTTCAATTTCAATTCTTCCCACAAATCATCAACCATATTTTCACTATTCTCAACTTCATCCTTCAATTTGATAATCTCTTGTTCTAAATGCATGATATGTAAATTGATAATTGCCTCGTCATAACATGTTTTATCCGTCTCCCACAATAAACCATCATTCGCGCAGTTTCGTTTCATATCAAGACAGTTCTCTTCTCCAAGGAGACTGAGACTTTTATCACTTTCACTTTTGGAATTCCATGATATAGGTGATTCACAACCCTCCTTCTTAACAGACACAAAGCTATTATAACTATCAGAGCTAGGAGATGAATGAATGTTGAAAAATTCAAGGCCGGATTTCAACCACTTCGGCTTCTCTTCCATTTGAGATTCCATGGTTAGAATTCTGCAAGATAGCCAATGATTGTATATGTCAATCTCTTTCAATAAGAAAACTCAAAAGAATAAAAAAAGTTCATATTATTAAAATAAACACACCAGAAAACCTAGTTTCATTCTAAAACTGAGTAAACTTTCTATAAACGTGAATTATAGAAAGTGAGAACGGAATATACATGTTATGATATTGAATAATAATAATGGAAAAAAGATACTATACGATAATGGTATATATATGAGGAAAGAAACCTGATAAAAAAGGGATTCTATGCAGATTGATTAAAATGCTGCAGTTGTGTTAGGGTTTGATGTGATTTTGTAGAGTGTTGTGACTTGTGTTAGGGTTTGACGGGGTTTTATAAAGGATTTTGATTTCGGTTTGATTTTAAATATCTTAGAAGATTGAATACCGCTGTTATAGATATATCCTATAGCATGAGAATAGCAATTAAGTTATTAAACATGTAACTAACAAATTCCACTTGGATTAAATTATTTATTGTTTTATAATAACTATATTATTAATATTATTTTTCAGCTTATTTCCTTAAATATTATTTTCTTTATATTTATATCCTTCTTCTATTAATGAATGACAATTTTATATATTTTTTTTTATTTCTGCTTGATTTTAAATATCTTAGAAGATTGAATACAGCTGTTATAGATATATCCTATAGCATAAGAATAGCAATTAAGTTATTAAACATGTAACTAACAAATTCCACTTGGATTAAGTTATTTATTATTTTATAATAACTATATTATTAATATTATTTTTCAGCTTATTTCCTTAAATATTATTTTCTTTATATTTATATCATTCTTCTATTAATAAATGACAATTTTATATAATTTTTTTGATATTTTTTTATATCTCTACTAAATTATAATTCTTTAGTGTCTCTCATAAAAAATTCTCGCCAAAACTTTTTTTATTAATCTAATTATTAATTAATAATTAATTAAAATAATAAATAAAATATATTTTTAATTAAATAAATAACACATTTAATCCACTAGCCTTTCCCATTTAAAAAACTACCATAATTTTATAACTTTTTTTTTTCAGTATCACCATCTATTTCTCTCTCTATTTTAATAAATTTTAATAATTTTTAATAAATAATTAAATTTTCAAATAATTAATAAATGAAATAATTTACAAAATTAAACACCCATTCCCACGTAACCATGTTTAATTAAAGAAACCAAACATCTACCCATTCCATACACCTAGTAGTTTTTATAACCTTTAAATTCTTTGATTAAATAAAAATTATAAAAAAATAGTAATAATGAATTAAGTTTACAAATATTTAATAAAATTTAAAAAAAAATCATTCCTGCAAACTCTATGTTATTTTTTATGGTAACTTTTAGACGGAATGCTCAATTAAGTCTCTTTTTTGTGTACCACTTAAATTGACGGTTGGATTAAACAAACATAGATGATCTAAATATTCCTTAGCGCACTCGATTCAATCTCTTTATCTCTCCCTCAATAGATATTTCTCTCTCCCTCCACCGCCTGCATTCTCCCTGACCTTTATCAATCGCCTATAAATAATTACCCATAAATTGATCTTTTTCATAACTTATAGTATTAGTGTAATTTTGGAATTGGGAGGAGTGAAATTGATTTTCAAAGTCAAAACATCAAAATTTTAATACCTCTTCTCCATCTTCATCTCATGAGTAGAAATAAATCGAATTATTATTTCATAGGTTATGTTTCAATGTCACATGTCGTAATCTAAAAGGGCCCAAAATCATTTCACCTTCTAAGCACTTGTGAAAATAAAATAAAAGTTGAGAATGAAAAACAATACAGTTGCAAAGTTTTATGAAATACCCATATTATTATTAGTGTGAGAAAAAAAACATTAACAACTTAAATTATTTTCAGGTGTATAGTTATTGTCATCTTCTCCAATAAATTCTTATAAGATTTTTTAATATTTATTTTGAAAATACATTTTCTCAAGATCCAAACCTATCCTAAAAGTGTGATGGGTAAAAAGAGACTGGACCGTTGTGATGCTGAAATTCTTAGGAGTACAAGTCTTATTGTTGCCATGGAACATTCAAATATTTGTAGAAAACACTAAGATATGTGTTGACATTTTTCCTGGGAGATGTTGTTGTCATGTGGTCAAAACAAGGAGAAGAGCTACAAGAAGGAAATGAGATTCAATATAGTGTGGTGTATGATAAAATTTGTGAACTTGTTTAATCTGATGGTTGTTAAACATGGTTCACGGTGAGGGACTTAATTGAGCCATCACTCTAGAAGCCACAATTGTTTATAACCATTCTTACGTATCCCATGTTTTTTATAACCTCTTAATGTTAGTGTGTGATGAACTTTTAATGAAGAGAGAGAGAGAGAGAGAGAGAGAGAGAGAGAGAGAGAGAGAGAGAGAGAGAGAGAGACCTCTTGTTCACCGTCTCACACTACTTATTTGCAAGAAACCTCTTGTTCTTCAAAGCTTTCACTCGATCGAATCTAAAACGCGCAATTGTTGAAACCCGAGATTTACCAATGCGGTCCACCGTCCCACACTACTTCTTTGCAAGAACCTCCCATTCTTCAAAGACTTCACTCAATCGGATCCAGATTGCGTAATCTTTTCCAAAACCTTCAAACCCTAAATCATCTTGAAGGAAAACCCCAACTTGGTTTTTTGATTTGAAACCGTCAAAGATCTCAATCCAATTTACAATACAATTAACCTAAATTGGACGTTATCAACCCTAATTCTAGATGGCACCCAATCAAAAAATGATTATGTGTAGTTTGATTGTATGTATACATAGAATGAGGTTTAAGATGATGAGAATGCTTTGAAATCCTGGTTTCATATAGGTTTTACTCTCTAGAAACCTTGCTAGAAATGATTCATGTATCAAGTATATATATGTAAGCAAGTATGAAGCAAAAGGAATGGAAAAGAATGCAAATTTTCAACTATTTTAATGTATGTGTCGACCTATGGAAGTTATGTCACTATGCCAAACAAGGGATTAGACAGCGCTTTTTTTGACATTAGACAGCGCTTAAAAGCGCTGGCTATACTGGCGCTGGTATAGGTCTTAGACAGCGCTTAATTTACTAAAAAAGCGCTGGCATAGGGGGGTTTAGACAGCGCTTTTTCAGTAAAAGCGCTGTCTAAAACCCCCCTATGCCAGCGCTTTTTTAGTTAATTTCATGTTGTAATTAACTAAAAAAGCGCTGGCATAGGGGGGGTTTAGACAGCGCTTTTACTGAAAAAGCGCTGTCTAAACCCCCCCTATGCCAGCGCTTTTATTAAAAAAGCGCTGGCATAGGTGGTTAATTCAACAAAATATAGTGTAAAAAAGCGCTGGCATAGGGTGGGCTATACCAGCGCTTTTACAGAAAAAGCGCTGGTATAGCCCACCCTATGCCAGCGCTTTTTTACACTATATTTTGTTGAATTAACCACCTATGCCAGCGCTTTTTTGATAAAAGCGCTGTCTAAGGTCAAAATTAAAATGCCTTTACCAGCGCTTTTTGCCTAAAAGCGCTGTCTAAGACTCCAAATTTTGGAGGATCTTTTTATACGTTTTCACCACATTATTTAGCACCTGTAAATTGCAAATTTCAGCAGATTTTCATAAATTGGAGCTTGAATCCAATCTATATGCACCTTATAGTTCAACACATTGTAGTTCTATCTTCTGAATATGCACATATACTTGAAAATCTATATGCATTATAAACACATTATAGTTCAACACAATATACTTCTAATTTCAGCAGTTTTTTGAGTATTTATATATATACTTGAAAATGTTTGCCTTTACAAAAAATCTACACATTTCTAATAACCTCCAAAAATGCTAATCAAAATGTATTTCAACACATTCTAGTTCTATCTTCTAAATATGCTATATAACCTGAAACAACACCAAATAAAGATTGTAGTAAGCAAATGGAATTCACTCAAAGTTATTCAGATCACATTCAAAATTAAAGTAAGAGTTCAATACCTCACAAAACATGTAGCTCGATAATGAATTGACACAATTCCTCTTTAATTTCATCCAACTGATCTTTTGAGTAATAAGCACATCTATATTCATCAAAGTACTACATAATAATATAACATAGTATGATTTAGTTAAATCTATTTAATTATGAGAAATATGTGTTAAATATGAAAATAACTCATAAGTTAGAAATCCATACATCAGATGGAATATCTGTTCGATCCATAAGAAGAGTTTCTTTCATAAACCTCAACGTGTAATATCCACAATCTATATTATTACGCTGTCGAGGACACTACACATGGAAAAACAATATGGATAAATATCCTAAGTTTTATCATGTGTCATCACTAATATAATCAAAATTGTGATAATTAATATACCTCCACTCTATTCCATGTAATGTTATTGGCTTTTCTCTTTGGTACTTGAATTTTTCTTTGTGCTCGAACAGTTTGTATAATGCTATAATGAAATATAAACGAATATTTAGAACAATTCACATAAATAAATAAGTATACACACGAATATTGGGTTATTTGCACTTACGTGTCAACTATCGTCTTCATAGCAGGGTATGTTGTCCAATCATTGTGTAAAGAATCCAAATAATACACAATTTCTTTAAAAGGATTTATCGCGACCAACAACCAATGTCCACTGTAATAAAACAAATGTTAGATGGAAACTTTCTACACGACGTCAAAATATGAAAAATTATAACAGATGAATTTAGATTGAAGAACTAACCCGTCGCCGGTATTAAACGGTAAAAAGAACAACTTTTCTCTATCTGTGTCGGCCATAAAGCGCTCGACTACATACGTCCTGACTTCATCTGGTTTTCTTATCATTTCGGTTAAGTTCGTTTTCATGGGATTTAAGAATGAGAATCTTTGCTCCAACCCACGCGGACCCATCAATTTGTCATATAAATACCTTATATAAAAACATCATTAACATTTAGACTATTCATATGAAACGAGTAAATAACTTGTTCAAGAATTTAAACAAAGTAGATCGGATATACCTCATGTATGTGTTGATAACACCAACGCTTAATTGCGTATGATACAAAATTTGATCAAAATCCTCTTTACCCAATGGCTCGGCATACTCAAAACCAAAAATAGCTCCATCCATAGGTATTAAACGAACACATCCATCCGAAATATCTGTCGTTTCTAAATATGTATGGAGGCACGCTCTATACTTGGAAGGATTTTTCTTTTTAGCCCCGGTCCTCTTGGAAATTTCAGTCTTCTTAGCAACAGGAATCTAAATATCATATAATTAGTAAGGTGAAGTGTAAGATGACGAATTAACAGGAATCTAAATAGCATATAATTGTGATGTACCTCTTTTTGCGATGCAACTGACTCGATTTCCCGCGCAATCCCCTTATCTTTTGCTTTGGATTTTGTGGGAGTCTAATTAACATTAACATGTAAAAAATGTGTACGTAAAATGCGCGTAAAAAATTTGAATACCTAAAGGTTCATAATGGTTTTAAGCATACCTCATATCCTACGATAATGAGGTCTGTCGGCCATGCAACAAATGAACCTATGGCATCTCCCAATAAAGTTGCATCCGAAACATCATCAGGATGTGGTAATAACGCATCCTTCTCCAAAGCAATATCAACCGAGACTTTCAAAGATCCAGTAGGGAGCGGTTTAGTGTGAAGTAATTCACCCAAATTGTTATGAACTTTCCCCTTGCCAACCATCCGATAAGTCGGTCTCGCTAAGTAGAGGTGACAAGGTGAAATGCCCTAAAACCAATAATAAATATGACATTTTTAATGTGTATATATGACAATTAAATAAATTAAGCTAATTTAATTTCATAATAAGATATATAATTACCTCTGGAATAGTCGGTTGAAAATTACAATTGATACTATCTTTGTCACTAGTATCTTTAAAACCCGCTGCTCGATCTCTTTCTCTTTCCTTTCTTAATTCAAGAACTTCAGCTTTTAATGCTTCCAAAGTTTGCTGCAGTTCTTTATTGCTAGGAGTCTTTTGTTTTTTAATATTCAAGGATTTTTGAGTGATCCCAAATCCCTTGCCCCTCACCCGACCAGAATACTCGGGAACATCTAATGCTCGACTCAGTATGCTCCTGCAATCAGTGTCTTCATATGGAACTATAGATTGAGATAGAGTCTCCTGAAAATCATATGAACATACACACAATAGTAATGTTATTGTCTTAAGTAAGTGTCAAAGTCAAAGTGTTCGAAATTGGACGATTCAAAAGTGTCAAAGTCAAAGTGTTATTGTCTTAAATAATGCTATACTTACACATTTCTCAAATATTTGTTGAACGTCTTTTTTAATCTTTCCATCCTTACCGACACGGGCTTCCTTCCACAAAACATGTGCCGGAAGAGATGTTTCAGAACTATTCTCCTTTGTTAACTACACATTAAGCATAATATGATCAAATATAACTCATGACAAAATATGATCAAATATAACAAGTATATCAATGCAATTTATAGATACTTACTATAGACTGCTCTAAGCGTCCATATCCAACACGCCCTTTTCTATAGGGATCAATTCCAACACGTATAACTTCGATCAATTCCACGCATCAGTAAATGCGATTTCAATCCATCTGCGTCAACCCGACCCATATAACAACAACCCAAGCAAGGACATTTCATTCGACTGGGGTCTTTGACATGTTCAACAGCAAACTTAACGAATTCCAATACCCCATTCTCGTACTCTTTCGACAATCGATCGGCAGACATCCATTTTTTATCCATGGTTTTCCTAAATTATTCACGCAACTATTTCAAAACAACATAAAAGAAGAATTTCCTAAGATAAACACTTTCGCGTCACAAAAAGAAGATTATTACAAACTAATAAATTATATATATATATATATATATATATATATATATATATATATATATATATATATATATATATATATATATATATATATATATATATATCTATTCTTCTACTAACTATGAAGTGAAGTAACTATAACTATGTTGTAGTTATGCTATTAAAATCATGACAATTTGGATATTTATTATGATTGAATGTCAAATGATTGGAAATAATTTAGAGGACTAACACCCTATATGAATAAATAACTTATTTCCGCGTTTATCATATAATTGCTTATATTATAAGTCATTTCTATGAAAAAAAGAAGAAGAGGCAATAAGTTACTACCTTTTAATTGTGGATGTCAACAAAGCTTGTTAGCAATAGTCCTCAATTGAGTCCTAAGGAAATGAACACCCTATAAAATAAACAACAGCTTATTAGACATTAAACAGATCAAGCAATGTATCAATCAGTCAGTAAAGTAATCAACTAAAGTACAAGCAATTCAAGTAGGGTAATATGTCAATCCAAAACTAGTTCAGCATTGTCAAAAACCAATTTAATACCAATCCAACTTAGCAAAATATTTTCCAAACCAGTCCAACACATTCAAGCAAATAACAAGTGTAGTTCAAATGTGCAATATAGTTCAGCAGTCCAACATAATTCAAGTTTAATCAGTTCAGTTTCATGGCATCAGAAAAAAAACAATTCAACAAGGTAAAATCACAAGCCAAGTCAATGCAGTTCCATTCAATTAACTTTGACTCACATCATTCCCATTCTAACAAGCTAGCCTTTCTTTAACTGTCTAACAGCTGACCTGCATTTTCTAAACTTGCATTTCAGTTTTTCATTCTAACACTAACCACACTAATTAACTATTTCATTAACACTAACACCATCTCCCTTTAACAGTTCTATCTAATCCTATCCAACTTACACGCCAATGCTAACAATCACATTTAACACTTGCTACAATTCATCATCAGTATAATAGAAACCTAATGGAAGCAAACACAAACCATCTCCCTTTGACATGGTGATTAATATCAAAAATATATACATTTGTTAACATACCACAAAAGAATCAACTGCCCTAACACACAAAAGAATCAACTGCCCTAACACAAGAGAATCAACTGCCCTAACACATGAACCACAAAAGAATCAACCCAGAAGCAAACCTTTATCACTAATAAACTGCCCTAAATAAAGAAAGATGAAACGAACAGAAAATGCACTTACAAAAATGTAAACGGTGATGAACGAAGTGAGTGATGAACGCAGGAATCAAGAATGGAGGTTTTGGGAGAAGCAGTGATGATGAACGCAACGAGTATGAACGCAGTGAGAAGAAGGTTGTGGGAGCGAGGGAAACAAAATGGGTCTTAACGTACTGAATGAATTCATATATTATAATTTACTAAAAAAAAAATTTGGTAAATAAGGCCTTAGACAGCGCTTTTATGAAAAGCGCTGGCTAAGCACACAAATTAAAATGGCCTTAGACAACGCTTTGAAGGAAAGCGCTGGCACAGGAGGGGTCAATAGCAGCGCTTCTAAAAGCGCTGTATAAGGTAGGCCTTATACAGCGCTTTTTTTAAAAATTTAAAAGGCCTTAGACAGCGCTTTTGGGAGAAGCGCTGTATAAGGTGACCTTGTCAAAAGCGCTGTATAAGGTAGGCCTTATACAGCGCTTTTGTTGTGATTAATTTAAATAATTTTAAGGCCTTATACAGCGCTTCTCCCAAAAGCGCTGTCTAAGGTGACCTTCTAAAAAGCGCTGTATAAGGTAGGCCTTAGACAGCGCTTTTGTTGTGATTAATTTAAATAATTTTAAGGCCTTAGACAGCGCTTTTGGGAGAAGCGCTGTATAAGGTGGACCTTCTCAAAAGCGCTGTCTAAGGTAGGCCATTTAGCAGCGCTTTTAAAAAGCGCTGTCTAAGACCATCCATTTAGCAGCGCTTTAAGCCATCTACGTATTCAGTTTCCTTATTTTTATTTTTTTTTAACGTGTAGCAGCGCTTTTGGAGAAAAGCGCTGTCTAAGGGGCGCTGCCAAAAACCTGTTTTGGCGTAGTGTGTGTAGACACATACAATGAATGTGCCGACATGTAGAAGCAATGCATCGATCTATACAGATTATGTGTCGACCTGAAGAGGCGACACATCTAACAGAGCGTACATGCTTTAAAAATGAAGTATATGAGTCGACCCATAGAAGAAATTTTCTTCTATGTGTCGACCTGTAGGTTGTTTTTCACATAATAATGAGTTTTTGATGCATACAGCCTTTTCTTGATGCATGAATCTTTTCTAAACCTTTTCCAACATGTTGTCATGCTTCCTAATTCTAAAATGCATGACTAGCCTCAGATGATACCGTCCAATGTATATAAACGCTAAAGTATCCTAGTTTTGACATCATACAAAATACATTTAACGGAAAGTTGCACTCACAATTTGGTTGCGGAAAAGTAAATGACAGAAAATAAATGGATATTTTGGTGTTAACAGTGAGGAAACTTGCTAGGAGAGATTTTGTCATCGTTTATTCTCATGCATAACTATTGGTCAATAATATGCTCTTCTACTCTATTATTAATATTATCACATATTTCTATCATTGTATCTCATCTCTGAATCAACATCGTGAGATTGATTTTATTGACTAATAAGAAATCTCTCACACTATTAAATAAAACAATATTAAATTTCAATAGTGATATAAAGATATTGATTACTAATTATCAGTACTCAATGGATCTTAAACATAACACTATCTCTAAGCATTAACATCCAATAAATGGAGACTTGAATCTAATAATGACCAATACCTCTTGTATGTTAAGTCGCACCATGAAAACATATTTTAGGTAGCTAATCTAAAATAGGTATTAAGAACAAAGAATCATCAATATTAAAGTTTAAGTAGAATTACATAAAAAGTCATGACGTTAATTAAAACATGAGTATATAATGAAAAAATCTACCCCTAATAATGAGATTTTTAGCTATGCCTACTCATCGTACCTGTACAGGTAATCCCGAGAAGACAAACTTGGAAGGCCATATGCATGGATCTCTCGAGCAATGCTTCCTCTTTTAATCTCCCTCTCACATTCTCCTGTTTAGACAAAGGTGAATCTACTACCTTTACGTACTACCATGAATCCACCAAAATTCTATATCAATTGAAATTGGACCTTTTATTTATAGGCTTGAGAAAGGTAAGCTCGCCAGGCATGCCACCCATATTCGCCTAGCGCACCTACTTTTTTCCCTGTTAAGCAATGACGTCTCACCTTACAACTAGCTCTAGATCGCTAGTCGCACTGCCTATCTTCGCTCAGAGCATTAACCCTTCCTTCACCATAAAGATACTTAGCCTTAAAGTCTTCTCTCGCTTGTGCTCGCCTAGTGCGCCCATGAACCTGGCCTAGCGAGCCTCTATTGTAGGAAAATGGTATTAGCAAGGTTGTTGTGTTGCTTTGTGGTTTTTTAAAATAAAAAACTTTAATAAATTTGATTACTTTGTGATTAATAAACTCTACTTTAAGTATAACATTGTATTTCAAATTTATTATGTAAACTAAAATATATAAATAGATTTAACTACAAGTCTCTGAATTATTTTTTAAAATAACCAACATTTTCAAAAATATTTTCAAAATAACAAATTTTTCAAAAAACATTCTGAAATACCCACATTTAAAAAAAGATGCGCCAAATGAACTGGAGCATCCGTTTGTACAAAGAGGAGGCGACTAAGACATTGACCCCTGCATTGGAAGCCTCATGTGGAGACGCCAATGCCCTTCGCGTCTGCATTGGGCCTCATGAGGAGGCGCCAATGCCCTTCGCGTCTGCATTGGGCCTCATGAGGAGGCGCCAATGCCTATGGCGCCTACTTAATGCATGTGGTGTATGCGCCATTTCATTTGGCGCATACACCATTATATTAATATTATTTTTAATTTTAATTTTTTTTTTAATTTTTTATTTATTTATGAAATAATAATAATTAATGTTAAACAAAAATTCTATTCATGATATAATAAATATTACATGGAATTGACAAAAATTTAATGACCGACCTGATCGAAACGTCCCCATGTTCCACATCCAGGTGCATTAGTTTGTCTCCGAGGTCTCCCACGATTTTCCTGAGGTGTTTGAGGTCTTTGTGTGCTGACCTGATCGAATGATGACTGGTGTGAAGGTCCGACAGAAGTTCCAGCGGTATTTGACAGATGTGTCATCATTTGTTCCCAATATTCAAAGGGGCTCTGGCTAACGACACTTCCGTAATGGAGTTCGGTGCCCATGTCATCGTAGTTAGGTCGATGGGGTTGGGTGGATTGTGGACGGTATAGTTTCCCGAATTGGGACATTGAATCGTTTTGAAAATGAAGCAATGGTTCCTAGGGCGTACTATAGTTAAATAATGGTTGTGTGTTTTGGTGATGGGATGTTTGAGTGGTCATTGGTGGGGGGCTACGATGAAGTGACCCATATGAATTATCTGGGATATAGACGATTGTGGTTGAAACGTATGGTTGTTGGTGGGTAGGATTTGATTCTTGGTTTTGTGGTTGGGTGGGTTGCATGAATGGATTGCGACGTTGGGTGTTTGGTTGTTGGGTGGATGACATGAATGGGTTGCGAAGTTGGGTGTATGTGGTAGGTTGATGTTGTGAGGTTGGTTGTTGGGTTTGGGTGGTTTGACATTGGTGTTGGACGGGGACTTATTGTTGGGCGTACGATGACGAAGCTAGTTGGCGTGGATCCATCAAATACCGCGGCTCAGACACAAATTATTGAGTTGTTACCGACCTAAACCATGCCATATATTGTTGAGTTGGTCTTGCACCATGGATGACTAGTTCGTTTAAGATGTGTTGTCGTCGATTCCTCCATTGACGACACATCTCTTTTGCAAAGTCTCTCCAGTCGGAATAATCCCATTGGGCATCAACTCTTTTTTGATGTCAATTCCCCAAACACGTCGGAGGTTCTGGAATCTGTTGTTGCATGCGGAAAGTTCCAAGTCTTTCATACGCCCTGCTCCCATGTCATTGCGACATGTTCAAAGGTTCGAATGGATCCATCCTACTTGCTATCTGACGCTTACAAAGTCACCAGCCTATCAAATGTTTATAAAATTAGTTTTTCCGTAGTAGCAAAAGAGGATTACTGACCAGAATATCAAGGGGACATCGTCTGACACAACGAAGTTATGCGAAGGAAGAAAAAGGGTCGCCCAAACAGCATCCGCATTCGAACCGAAATGGATACGACGAACAAAATGATTAAATTAAGACGTTCACCATCTCCAATTTTGGTTGAACGTGGACACAAGCCATTGGATTCTTCTAATCCTTTCACCATCTCCAATTTCTCCATCTAACCAACTGTTCAACGTCTGATTAAGACGTTTAAATGAATCTATATTCCAGAGTCTAATATTTATCGAAGACGCAACGGTGGAAAATATTAAATCGGTATTTCGCTTGTGAATGTATTCAGACATGGTTAAAACACAAAAGCTTGAAGTGGGGTGGAGTTGAATGAAAGAAAAAATGGTAGTATGAGAAGATTTTGTGTGAAGAATATTACATCAAATGCGAGGTATTTATGGAGAGGAGAGATAAAATGCATACGCCAAGAGGCTAGGCGCTTAAACATGTCAAGACATGCAAGCGCCATATGCATTGACGCCTCCTCATGAGGCTCAATGCAGGCGTCAAGGGCATTGGCGCCTCCTCAAGAGGCTTCCAATTTAGGCGCCAAGGTCTTAGACGCCTCCTCTTTGGGCTGACGCATCTTTTTTTTAAATGTAGTTATTTTGGATTTTTAATTTTTTTTTTTTAGAATTATTTTTGAAAATATTAGTTATTTTAAAAAAAAAATCACAAGTCTGTTATTTATGTAAAAACTAAATCCATCCTTCCGTATTGATGTATGATCTTTTGTAACAATAATAGTATTTATTTAGGATGATTCCATTAATGTACAAAAGTCTATTAAAGTTTAAAATCTACATCATTGTTCATGAACCATTTCAATTATACAATCTATAAAATTAATTTTGAACAGTACTGCAATATTTTCGTATATAGTAAAGTATGATTCATATTATAATATTTACAGTTCGAATCAAATAATTTACTTTCAAAATTTGCAAGCTATTTCCAACTAAACTATTATTCCAAAAATAGAAAATAACTTTCAAACATATATTTTCATGACTCATTATAAAAAAACAATGATTATGAACAGTATGGAAAATTATGAACAGTACGGAAACATAAATCATAAATTATTTTTATTATTTATAATTATCATTACACATCCATAGCACAGGCTTATATGTATACTTAATGAATGGATTACTTCTAACAATGAAATGAATTAATTTTCTGAAACCGAACATGATTGTAATTGTCTAATTGATATATTAGTTTCGTTTGTTATTAGCATTGCCCAAGAAGAAAAATTTATCAATACAGTTAGCACTTCTTTTGAAAACTGACGGTACTATTATATGAAATTTTAGCATTACAATAATTATACACTATAATAAGAAAATACATTATTATGTTAATTATTATTGAAAAATTATAATTTCAATAATATATTCTGATACCATTTATTAAAAAAAATACATATTTAGATCTTTGGTATTATAATTTTCAGTGTACTAATTTTTATGAGAAATATTAAAATGGTATTCGGATTTAGGGTGTAAATTCTTTGTGTTTAAAATGGGTATGCGACAATAATATATCTTTTGATGCTTGAAATGGAAACGTCGATTGTCATTATTTGACATAATGATAAGATTGTTAGAAAATTAATTATAAATTAAATGAGTTGAGGTTAAAATCGTGAACGAAATTACTTTTCTTATAAGTTTTTCAAACACTCTCAAATGTCTTAGAATTGAAACGCATGAATATTCAGGATAATTCAGTTTATACTCGAGTCCGTACAATATCGATGAAAATTCGAATGTAACGAAGCTGAAATCCAGAATTTTATGTGAAAAATATATGTTTTTCTAATGTGTTTTTTAAATCCGAAATGCTCAATTTATAGGACGAAATCGGTGTTGTTTCATAAGCTGAAACCATTGATGTTGTTTTGCTAAGTGTTGCATTGTTTCGCCTATAGCAACATTTTTCAAACGTTGCACCATTTTGCCTACATCAACACTTACCAATTATTACACTGTTTCGCATACAACAACAATTTTCAAGGGTTATATCGTTTCATATTCTATAACACTTCACGATGTTGTCTACTTCCGAATTTAAACCTACCACAACACTTCGCAAATATTACTTATTTCTAAATTCAAAATCAATCCAATATTTTCTTATCATTTTAAAACACGCTATTATTAATTGTTAATAATTTATAACAATATGTTAACATATTTAAGATTAATCATTAAGTTGAATTCACATATATATTATATACCATTGCAAATAAAATATATATAACCTAATTAATAATTTATTTTAATTGAATAATGTCAATATATGTTATAATTTAAATAATATAAAAGTTTATGAGATATATTTTTTGTTTTTAGTAGGTCTAAATTATAATTATAAATTTATAAAATGTTTAATGATTATATTTTTGTTGTATAAAATGAATATTTAACACAATTAGTTCAAAATAATTTTAATTTGCACTTAAAAAATTAAATATTATAAAATTGGAAAAACTTGCATCTCTGACTCGGATCCTGGCTTTACCACGGAAGACAGTATGTATTTTCTGCAAATATTTAACAGATCTCATATCCATTGACATTGTTACATCTATATGCATGTCCTACACCTTCTTCGACACATTTTCAACGAAAGAAATGTATTAGATTTATATACCGACGACTTTCAGGATGAAAACAAGATATTGAAAGAAACAAAAAGAAAGAAAAACCACGCAGTGTGTTCTTGAATTAGATTACAGCGTAGGCCAGATTATTAGAGAAAAAAATGGAAAATGTCAAAAAGGAGAAAAATGTGTTGGAAGAAAAGAATACAGAAAGTCCATTGAACATTTATCCATGTCTACAGCACAGGTGTATTCCACCCGACATCTACGTAATCATCCCATACTCTTGGCCGAAATTTCAAACAATAGAGACACTTGCTTCATTACCACATAGTAGTATGTCCATGTTATTATGACTAGAAATATTAAAACATTCTCTTAGTTAGAGCACATTTTAATATTTCAATAATTCAGTAAAGATATGGTTTTCAGGGGTCGGTTCTGATACACGTAATATCTTCGATTCAGCCCATTTTGCATTTTTGTTCCACTTTGAACGAGAAGAAGAAAAAAATAAAGAAATGTTTGAAATAGACTTAGGATAAATAGTTTATTTATAGTTTATAGCATAATTGTGTATCAAACATAAACAAACATAAGTGCTTATAAATAAGTTTCTATAAGCTTATTTTACAATAAAAGATAGGGAATATTTAAATTGTTTTAATTATATGTTATAAGTTGTTTTCACTAACTATCTCCATAAATATATACAAACAAATTAAAAAAAAATATATACATTACAAGAAAATAGCTCTTCAGTCATGTGATTTAGTGACGTGAAATTTTCTTTACTAAAAAGAAATATCGGGACACGAAAAGCACGTAAGTATTTAAAATAATAAAATAATAAATGTTAGATTTTCATATTGGAAAATTTTTAAAATTTTCAAAAAATTCGTTGTGATATGCATATTCCAATGCTAATAAAATTTTAAAAATTAAAAAAATTGAGTGGAAAAAATTGACCGGTAGAATGGATTGGACTGACATTTTAATGTTGCGTCATAGTTTCCACATCAGTAATACTTTATTCCCTCCGTTTTTTATTATAAGTCGTTTTTGACTTTCACACGTATTAAGAAATATAATAATTATAGTATGAAAAAGATAAATTATGAAAGATTTTACAAAAATTATTCTTCATTAATGGTATTGGAAAGACAAATTGACATAATTGAAATGAGAGAGAATAATAAATATTTAAGGGTATAATAGGAAAAATAACATTAATGATTTATTGGTATATTATAAAACGACTTATATTGTGGTACAAAATATTTTTACAAAGTGACATATAATAAAAATTAGAGGTAATACCATTTTGACACACATCATGATAGTTGTAGTGACATGAAATTCACGTTGCAACTTCAACGATTAAAATAATAGTGATGTGATATTCACTACGTTGTATGCTCTCTTTATTATATCAGCTTTAACTAGGTCATGACAGGTATAGCGACATTAAATTCACGTCGCAATCCCAACAATTAAAAAATTAACGACATAATATACATGATGTTGTAGGCTCAATTTATTAGGCCATTTGTAGCGCTTCCCCACACATTATTGATCCGTTTCTCAAAATAAATAAAATTAAACCTCATTCTTACCCCTACACATTTTTCCTCCACCAAAAATTAGGGCCTCCATTCTCATTTTCCACCTATGCATCAATTTTTGCAAAACTTAATCTTATATGACTTTCATTCAAATATATTATTTTTTAATTTTATTAAGGTTAAACTTTACTAATTTTTTTTTCTATTATTTGATTTTTCTTTAGCTTGTTGATAAAGATTTAAAAAGTTGACCGAGACTCAACAAACTCTATTAATTGATTAAAGTTTCTCCATTTTTATTTGATTTTTTCACTAAAAGATATGTATTATATTTAAAAATGGAATATATTATTTTTATAATTTATAACTTATTATTTATATAATTAAAAACAGAATATATAAAATTATTTTTAAAAAACAAAAGATATAATTATTTTAAAACATTATATATATATATATATATATATATATATATATATATATATATATATATATATATATATATATATATATATATATATATATATATATATATATATATATATATATATATATATATATATATATTTGTGTGTGTTTGTGTATTTTTATTATGTAAGGATATATTTTTTTTGTTAAGTATATATGTTGTTGTTGTTGACCCGAAATTAAATTTAGTGTAGTAAAATTAATTGAATTAAATATAATATAATTAATTGAATGAAAGTTTTGAAAGTGAACAATCATGAAATTTATCATATATCAAAATTTATCATATAAATAGTACATTTTGTTTAAAATAAATTTACGCACAAAGAAAAAAGTGAAATAATATTACTTCACGGACGAAATAGGGAGGAATCAATCACCTTCACTTCTTTTACTTATATAGTCAATGATGAAATCCCTTTTTTATCAATTTGATTTCGTCAAACTCGTATTATAAATACACTTGGTACCTATATATTATTGATCTCATGAATGTAGGACAAATCTCACACAATTATTTTAACTCAAATAACATGTTCATAAGTCAATGTTTATCAAAGAGGACAACTTAGTGATTTAAGATAAGAATTGAAACACAATTTAAGAGATAACTTAAAATACTTATCTAAAAGCGTATAGCATTTTTGGTCAAGTTTCCAAGATATTGTAGAACATTTGTCTTCTCTTAACTTGATCGTCATATTTTCTCCTTTTTCAAGTTCTACCATTTCCGGGTGATCAATCCATTTTTGGTGACTTTGAGTATGTCTTCTAAAGATTCATTTGCATCATGAAAAAGAAAAAAAACATTTCCCAATGTTTGTCAATACAATACATTACAAGTGATGTATTCAACCTTAATAATAATAAGTATTCTCAAAAAATTATAATATCAAAGATAGTAGTGAAAGAGGGATTTATCTACACTACCTATTTTTAGATTTAACACTTATATTTGTTAAATTCATATGTCACAACATCCTTCTTTTTTGCTACAAAGTCAATGAATAAGAAGATGTTACCTTTTATATGCCTTGACCTTCCCTTGTTAAGATCTCATACCCTTTTCAAGGAGTCAAGACATTTTCCCTAGAAAATCAATCAATAATTCTAGTTGCCTAATTTTCATTGGGTCCTTGAGGGTGAGTGAAAAAGTCGTTGCATTTAGAAAACCATTGAAAAACATCTTTAGGAACCAACAATCTTCTAAACTTGCATTTTGCAATGATATGACCCTTCTTGTAACAATAGTGACAAATCAAGTGATTATGTGAATGACTTTCACTATTAGATTCCCTTACAACAAAATTGTACTTCTTGTATGACATATTTAAAGATCTTTTAAATTTTGTAGGATTAATAGCGAAGGTGACCTTTGGGTTTAAATCCTTGTTTAATTTGGCTTTTAGAGTATTAACCTCGTTTTTCCGAATATGACAAGTTTCACAACCAAACCAAGAAGATTTCTCTTCCTCATCATCAATTTTTAGAGCTTCCATTTGTTTTTCAGTTTCTAAAACTTTGGCTTCTAAGTATGAAAAAATTCATTTATTTGAAGCTAGCCTTTTAAAAGCATTTACGACTTCACCATATAGATTTTCAAAAGTGGTTTAACTCAGAATAAGACATATCATCAATAGGTTCGTATTTGGAATGACTTACATTATTCTTTTTGTGCTTGGTCATGAAGAAAAGATTCATCATTTCATCACTTTCACTTGAGCTGCCCGCCTTGGAGGATTCACTATCACTATCCAATATGATGTATGCTCTTCTAGACTTGCTAGACTTCTTTTGTTAGCTCTATCCTGTATCATTCTTAAGTGATGGACAATCTGGATTGTAATGACCGACTCTTCCATAATTGTAACATAAACCTTTATATTTTTCCTTTTTATTATCATCTTCCATTGAGGTATTTAAATGCCTTTTATAGTTGATGAGATTCTTGTCGGAATACTTTATTCCATTTTCTTAATATACTTATAGCACATTCTAACAAATAACCTCATTTCTTTATCATACGACTTCTCATTATCGCTAGTTCTAATTTCATTATGCTCTTTTATTGAGGACTTAGAAAGCATAAGCCACAAGATAAATTGACTTCTTTTCAACCTCCTTGTCCTTTTATTTCTTAATCTTCTTTTCATGCTTCACTAAACAAATGAACTCTTGCTCATGTTCTTCAAGCTTTCCAAACAAAGTAGTAATGTGTAATGTCAATAGGTTGTTAGCTTCCTTGATGGAGGTGACCTTAGGTCATCATTCCCTATTAAGACATCTCAAAACTTTGTTAGTAGCAATTTCATTGGAAACTAGATTACAAAGCGCATTCAGAAATATACTCAAACAAATCAAACTTGTATTTCGCGCCTGCACAACTTCAAAAACATTTTTAGAAATGAGTATGCTTTATCCATATCGATGTGAAACAAATAAAGATTTCAGTCTCCAAGAGTGAGCAACAAGCAAAGGTTTAACCACGCGATATGTCTAAAGGATTACTTCTTAAAATCAACCAACAAATAGTTCTCTTATACAAATAAGTATTTAGCCTTGAGTTCTGAAGGAGAAGAGCGATCCAAAATACATCAGAATTAAAAATTTCTTCTTTAGTGATCCTTATGAATGGGCATGATCAGTGATAGAATCGTTACCTCTTGTGGCGATTGTAACCTTTGATGTAGATCTACGGAGCGATCACGAACGTTGAACGATGACAACACCTCTACTCAGTCCACACGGACAGATTCCTTCAATCTCAGTGCTAGCTGCTACGAATGAAGGCTTTGAGTGTGAGAGAGAGAGAAACGAAATTGCAATTGCACAAATGCTTCTACACAAGGGTTCTATTTATAGAACCACTTGCGTGGGCTGCAAGCTAAAAATCCCACTCAAGTGTATGTGGCTCGTATCTTATAATATGCCAAAATCACTTAAGCGCGTGGTATCTTACCATATTTTATATTTTACTTAAGTACACCGTACCTTACGATGTTCTACAATTTACTTAAGTGCACCGTACATTACAGTATTCCTTAGTTACTCTATCTCTCATCAATCCGTCCTTTTATGTGTGACCCTGTAGATTTTCGCGGTATTGACAATTATATTAAATCACATATTTAACATAATAAACAGTGAGTGGTATCTAGCAACACATCACTGCTACCAAAGACACGAAAATGTCATGTGATATGACAAATTCTTTTGTGATAATACTTATGTGTATAATTACCCTTTTGCCCTTATGTCTATATTGAACAAAAGGCATAGACCGTGTCATCATTGTCCAGTTCAATATTGGGCCCATGGACATTTATCCTGTTATGTAGGATGGGCAAATTCCATCTAGGTCACTCATGTCCCTTAGCATGCTTCGTGGAGTACCCATCAACTGTCTTTATGGTCATCCAGTCACGGACAATGTTTGATCAGCAATAAGGCACTCGACTCTACATCTAGGGTCCATAGTGGTTTCAGGTCGAAGGGTGGTATACACCATTATCACCATGAGAATAACTTATGACACTTTGCATAACATTCTATATAGTATTCTCATAGCGGGTCAATCCAGTATAAATATTACTCTTAATATTCATACCTATGTTTAAGACTTGATAACTCCTTATCCATGATCCATGAGATGTGATCATCAGTCTATATACATAATAGTCTTAATGCTTTAATGTTATCCCACTTCACAATAAAGCTCGACTATGGATACTTTAAGAATAATGTCCTTATGTTTAATGTGATCTCATGATTAAGTCACACTTGATACATTAAACAGACTATCTATTCTAGGGACTTTATTAGACAAACATAATAAAGAAAAAGCCTTTTATTATTAATAAATAATTCGATACAAGTACCAAAAGTATTGGCCTCTAGGGCTTACACCAACAAGTTCTCCATCGCACCTGAAGATACGTAGGAGCCAGATTTTTAAATCTTGTCAGACACATTAATAAAAAGCCTAAAAAATATTTCTTTCTTTCTTTCTCGCTCAGTGGAAGAAAATAATTAACACAAGCTAACATTCAATCGTAAATCTAACTAAAAGGTTCTCATTGAGTACAACAGACATGGGGGATGCTAATACCTTCCCATTGCGTAATTGACTCTTGGACCCGAATTCAGTTGCGATGACCATTTTATTTTTCTTTTAAAGTGTTTTATCGATATTTTCTCTTTCCTTCTTTATGAGTAAATAAACTTCGATGGTGACTATGTTCGAGTCAAATTTTTCGAGAGCGTGAGAACGCGTTCACGAAGGATCGTATTTTTTGAGATGCAACACATGGATGGGACCAGAGAATTATAATGTCAAAAAGGACATCATGGACGGGGCCAGAGAAGTGAGAATATCATGGATGGGACCAAAGACATGAGAATGATAAAGGTATTGTGTATGGGGCTAGAGCAATAAGAATATCATGGACGGTGCCAGAGTGACAATGATATCATGAATGGAACAAGAACAAATAAAAAGTATCATGGATGGAGCTAGAGAAAAAAGGTATCATGGACAGTGCCAGAGAAAAAAGATATATCATGATAGGGGCCAGATCAAGAAGAATATCATGGATGGTGTCTGCGAAATAAGGATATCGTGTATGGAACCATAGAAAATAAGGAGTATTATGGATGGTGCCATAGCAAAAAATTATGCTAGGGAGTTCTCGAAAAGATCAAATTAAAAAGGGATTGATAAAAGAACACGATGTCTCTACTAGGGAATATTGGCGTCATATAAGATGACTGTCTATTGGGGAATAGGTTTCAAGGATAGGTCCCTTAAGGAACATGACTGTCGAGGAAGTTTAAGGAATTCGGCACGCGGATCTGGTGGGTCAGTACTTATTGTTGAGGTCCTACTGATGAATTACATACCGCCAAGGTTTATTGGGGATAATTTTTACAAGTATTCTCTTCTTTGGGAACGAGTTCACAAGGAGGCTTGTTGGGGAATGTATGTAAGACAGACTCATTGGGATGTATAATGTATGTATGTTGGGGTTGTATGGCGCAATGCTCCATTTCCATAGGGGTTGATCTGGACTCTGAACCTCGGTTTATGTTATGATATGTATGCATGTTTTTCTATGTCATGTATGTATGTTGGGTTTGTATGGCGCAATGCTCCATTTCCATGGATATGCTATGCATGGAAGTGATGCATGAATGCAACGTTTAGTAACTTCTACTGTGATTTGTCTGTGTATGATTGGACGCTCGGGATTCCGACCTCATAACACTCATGACTTTGTTGAAGTTGAGGAAGTGAAGTAGATGTGAGTCATCTTTATGCCCCATGTTTTGGCTGTTGTTTGGAGAGCCGTGCAGGGTGGCGTCTGTGTTGATTAGGTCGAGGTCAGCTGTGGAATAATTTGATGTCTTATGCTTCGGGCGTAGTACTGGAAACAATGGATTTCCCTTAGACATTTTTCTAATTAAGCATTTTACTGTTTTTAATGCTTTTTATCATTATTCCTCATATTATTTTAATGTAATGTTTATAAAAAATAATATTTATTTTGCAAACAAGAAAAGAAAGGAAAAGTAATGGAGAAATTTTGGGAAAAGAAATTTTATTGATGATAATGTGCCCTATGAATAGGATATAGCACAATAGGATGCAATTCATAAACGAGGTAATTACAATAGTAAAAACGAAAATGAAATGGCAATGGAATTGAGTCTTGACATTGTTATCTTCCTTATGCCTTATATTTTCACAACACTTCGCCTATGAAGACAGTGGATGGATCGATTCTTCTCATCTTTAGTTGTCAGTGCGGAACGAGTCTTGTGGACCGCATTCTTTTTGCCTTTTGATTTGATAAAATCCCTAACTTTTGTTTGGACCACTCTTTCGGGTTTTCAATTCACCGGGATGTATATATTTTTTTCTGTCCCTAATTTTTGCCTAGACCGTCCTTTTGGGTCTTGAGTCCATTTTTTCCTAAGTCGCTCTTTCGGGTTTTCGACTTAGTGGGCCTATTTTGTTTTAGGCGTACTATTTCTTGATTGGGTTCAAATTCACTGGATGTGACAATTATTCATTGTCCATTGTCGTGAGGATTAGAGCTCCTCCAGAAAAGGATCTTTTTACAACATATGGACTGTCGTAGTTAAGTGTACACTTTTCACGTGAATCTTGGCAAATCGGCAAGATCTTCTTCAGTACCAGGTCACCTTCTCTGAATACTCGAGGACGAACCTTCTTGTCAAATGCCTTCTTCAACCGTTTCTGATATAGTTGATCGTGGCATAAAGTTGTTAAGTGTTTCTCTTTGATGAGGTAAAGCTGATCAATTTGTGTCTGGACCCATTCAGATTCTTCAAGCTCGGTATCCATTAGGACCCGAAGTTAGGGGATCTCTACTTCAACAGGAAGTATTGTTTCCATGCCATAAACAGAGAGAGAGAGAGAGAGAGAGAGAGAGAGAGAGAGAGAGAGAGAGAGAGAGAGAGAGAGAGAGAGAGAGAGAGATGGAAGTTACCCCAGTTGAAGTGCGTGCGGAAGTACGGTAGTTGTGCAAGGGAAAGGGAAGCATTTTGTGTCAATCTGTGTATGTTTTCACAATCTTCTGGATGATTTTCTTGATATTTTTATTGGCTGCTTCAATGACACTATTCATATTGGGTCGATAAGGTGATGAATTATGATGCTCGATCTTGAAACTATCGCATATCTCCTTTATAATTTTATTGTTCAAGTTTGACCCATTTTCTGTGATGATCTTGTTAGGAACCCCATATCGATAGATGATTTCTTTCTTGATGGACCGGGTGACTACTTGCTTTGTCACATTCGCATATGAAGCATCTTTAACCCACTTGGTGAAGTAGTAGATGGAAACTAGTATGAACCGGTGTCCATTCAAAGCCTTTGGTTCGATCATCCCAATCATGTATATGCTCCACATGGAGAAAGGACATGGTGAAGTTAGGACATTTAAAGGAGTCGGTGGCACGTGCAACTTGTCAGCATATATCTGGAACTTGTGGAACATCCTAGCATAATGGTAACAGTCAATTTACATTGTCAATCAGTAGTAATATACCCTAAAGAACTTCTTTTCCATAGCATGTCTGTTGGCATGAGTCCCAAAAGATCCATCATGGACTTCTTTGATGAACATGTCTGCTTCGTGTCTGTCCATGCATCTGAGCAAGATCATGTCGTAATTCTGTTTGTATAACACATCCCCATTCATGAAGAACTTCGACGCTAGCCTTCTTAGAGTTCGTTTGTCTATCACCGAGGCATTTTCTAAATACTCTTGCTTTTTTAGGTACCTCTTGATGTAAAAGAACCAAAGCTTGATATCAGACTCTCCTTCGGCTGTGAGAAAATGTGTAGATTCCTTGAAGTGTATGATTCTTACGATCGGCTCATGGTTGGGCCAAGTTACTTTGAACATAGATGACATAAATGACATAGTTGCCAACGTGTCTGTAATTTAATTCTCATCCCGGGGGATGTGAGTAAAGGTGATCTCTTCAAACTGAGATGCCAATTCCAATACATGATCCTGATATGGAACCAATTTAGGATGTCGAGTGTTCCAATAACCATTGACTTGGTGTATAACCAGAGCTGAATCTCCGTATACTTCTAAGATCTTAATCCTTAAGTCAATAATTGTTTTTAAACCCAAGATTCAAGCTTCCTATTCAGTGTTATTGTTGGTACAATCAAAACACAACCTTGCAGTGAAGGATAGATGAAATTTCTTTGGAGATGTCAGAATTTCCCCAATCCTATGTCCTAAAGCATTCGAAGCACCATCGAACATAAGCGTCCATCGCACCCCTGGTTCGGGGGACCTGGGATCTCATAATCCTTTATGACCATGACGTCTTCGTCTAGGAAATCAAACTTCATCGGTTGACACTCTTCCATTGGTTGGTGAGTAAGGTGATCTACCATCACACTATCCTTGATGACTTTTTGTGTAACATATTGTATGTCATATTTGGCTAACAACATCTGCAATCAGACGATCCTTCCTGTTAGAGCCGGTTTCTCGAATGTGTATTTCATGGGATCCATTTTGATATTAACCACGTGGTGTGAGTTAACATGTATTGTCTTAAACATTTAGCGGCTCATGCAAGTGCACAATAGAGTTTCTCGAGGAGTGAGTATCGGGTCTCACAATCCATTTTTAAATTGATTTGTAATTTTTATTCGGATCAATTTGAATTTAATCTCATAGTTTTAAATAGCCGACAACATAAACTAATTAAGTGTAATTAGAGAGAAATCTTAATCCATGTTTACATTACTCCACTTTCTTAAAAAATATGACTTTATTCAACAAACTGCTAAGCATAATAATAATAATAATAACAATAATAATAATAATAATAATAATAATAAATCTAACTATTCCTACTAATCCTAAGTATCCATTTTGTAAAATTCTCGTATTGAGTTTTTCAAGAGGGAAATTAATAAAAGAAAACTATATATTTATATTCTTCCAAAAATTGTATTATTTATTCTTTGTTTTGATATAAGTAAAATAAAATAAAATAAAATAAGTTTAATTGTAATCATGGTCTCCATATTTTATATTTTTTTGGGCTTTGATCCCTCGATTTTAAAAATCCTAATTTTAATCTCTTTTTAAAATTTTGAGTTTAATTTTAGTCTCCTCTTCGATTTGAAACTTTTTTTTTAATGATGTGACATTATCTAAGATGATATGTCAATGTCATAAGATGATGTGTCAATGTCAGATCATTTTAAAATTAATTTGAAATTTTTTTTATTGACTAAGATGATTAATTAATTAATATTATTTTAATTAATAAATAAATTATTAATATTTTATAATTAATTTTTATAATTAATTAATTAATCAAAATTTTAAATGAAATAGTTTGGGCATAACCTTTTTGGCCCATGTCTTTGGTCCATCTTATTAACCTACAATTAAATTGTTGTGTTTGTGTAAGATATGATATATAAACACTAAAAACTAAACATTTGTAATGAAAATAATGTGGGACTACTATATAAAACACCATGTGTTGCTATGTTATCCATTTCATCTTTTGACCATCTCCTTGTGTTAGGCTTCGATGTATCAATGTCTATTATGATTGCTCCTCAGAATGGTATAAAGTGATTAAATTCATTGATCTGTGTAACATTAAGAATGGTATTTCCATTGAATTATGTATTATATTGCTGCAATTGATTGAGAACTTCTAAACTGAAAGAAATTTCGCAACTACCACCTTTCCTCCAATTTTCAAAGGATGTTGTCAATGGTAATTTCCAGCTTGTTCTGAAATTTTTTGTTTATAACAAGAAAATTATGTATAGTACTTCACATAGATCATTGATACTGACCAAACTTTCTAATATCACACAAATTAAGATATAGTTTAAATATTTTTCATTGTCTATGGAACTCAGCAAAATAACACAATCTATTGAAAGAGATTACCAAGAGAAGAATTAAGAAGACGTGAAACAATAATGAGAAACAAGAGAAACAGTTATGTGAGAGAAAAATAGCTTCACATCGATTTCTTTATAAATATTTTTGTTTTTATAAAGTTTATTCATGAATTTGATTTCAACTTGAAAAAATATCATTGGGATGTGGGCTAAAATGGTTGGGCAAAGATATGTTTAATTATTAACTGTTAATTAATTAATTCTAAAATAAAAACATATTTAAAAATATTAATATTAATTAAAACTAAATTATTTAAATTAATATTAATTTTTAAAACTAAAATTAAATACTATTCATCAAAATACATTAACCTATATATCAAATTAAGGAAAATGAATAAGATTAATTTTAAAGTGACTTGGCATTGCCACGTCATCTTGGATAACGCCTCATCATTAACAAAATGTGTCATATTAGAGAGGGAGTTAAAATCAAATTCATAATTTAAAAAGAGATCAAAATCATGATTTTTAAAAATGGAAGGATCAAAATCCAAAAAAATGTAAAATAAGAGGACCATAGTTGCAATTAAGTTAATAAAATATAAGATATGCTATGAGCATCTTTTGTCCTACAACTATAAGAAAATTCGTTTTTAGCTAGTGGTAAAACTCCTCACTAATGCAAAAATTCCTTCACAAAACAAAAATTTGTGAGGGGAGATGTCCTCTAACTAATTAAGCATCGTAAATTATTTGCTAGGGGGTAAGCCCCTCGCAACTTATTTTGGATGAACAAAATTTACAGCAAACTTTAGCTTCCAATCTCTTTATCAAATTTGATATCTTTAGATGATGAAATTGGTATATAAAAGTAGAAAATAAAAAATAAAAACTATCAATAAATATTTAATATAAACTAAAAAATAAAAAATAAACAAAAAATAAATATAAATGAGTAAAATATTTATCTTTAAAGAGTTGAAATTTTAAAGAGGAGAAGAAGAAGAATGTTAGAGGATGAATGTTAGAGGAGGAAGAAAAATGGAAAAATATCAGATGGAAACAAAATGGGGGAACTGAGAGAGCAATGACTGAAACATTGATTTAATGGAGAAATCATCGAGGTATTCCTCGTGCTGCTTAACGTCCACATTTAGCTTGGGGCCTAAAATGCACCTAACACTTATGACTCTATTGACACACGAAAATGGTGATGAGACATTGGCTCAGAGAATTGCGAGACAACTCCCCACACTATAGCAACAATTACTTTTTGCTAGGGGCAACCCCTCGCAAAATACAACTAAAATAGTTAAAGTTTCTGATTCTACTAGCACGAATAAAGTTGTGAGGGGCTCCCCACGATATAACACAATTACGTTTTGTTAGGGGCAACACCTCGTAAATTACAATGGTCAATGACATTTTTTTCAACGGCCAACAATCTGTTAAGGGTTGCCCCCCACAATCCTAACATTTAAAATTTCAAAATCCCTCCTTTTTTTTTTTGCAAGGGTATCCTCATACATTTTTTTTAATTTTGTTGTTTGTTTTGTTATTTATGAGGGGTGTATCCTAACAAAACCTATACATTTAGTGAGGGATGATTCCCCTAACAAAAATTTTCTTAGTTCGAACAAACTTTTTTTTTAGTGCACAAAATAAATTAGAAAAATAATAAAGATATATAAAAAATTATTTAGTTGACAGTTGAAATGCTTAACTTTGGGATCATCTAAGTTCTAAATCAAACAAGGTTTGGGTAGAGAATTAGTTTCAATGATTTGCCAATTATTTTTCTCGACAAAGATACTAATGTGTATGATACTGTTTATATCATTACTTTAATATATCGTTTTACTTCCTTTTTCGACAAGTATAATATGTAATTTATCTGATAAAGTTAACAACAAGCAGCGTTTGTAGTCCAACGGTCAGGATAATTGCCTTCCAAGCAATAGACCCGGGTTCGACTCCCGGCAAACGCATTGTTTTGAAATTCGTTTTTGTTTCACACAAAACAAAAACCTAACCCAAGGTAACGGTGTCGTTTTGAGCGCAAACTCTTAAAAAACATATGATATCTAACATGGTGAAGGAACACGAGTGTAACAAGATTTTGTTGAAACAAACCTCTAAGAATCACCATAACTTGTTTCTTCTGCAGTAGTATGTTATAATAGCATGATGAAAAGTTTGACATTTTCTTCTCAATTGAGATGGACACCTTATGACATTGCTTTGTGCCTGCAAAAATGCTTAAAAGCAAAAGCCTTGAAACCTGGCAAGCAACTCCATGCAATGTTACTCACAACTGGATTGAACATGAACATCATGTCTTTAAGTTCCAAACTTATTGGAATGTATTCTAGTTCTGCAGACTTAGAATCAGCAAAAATATTATTTAAAAAAACTGAACATCCAAATGTTTTTGCATTCAATTGGATGGTTTTAGGTATGGTGTATAATGGTTACTTTGATGATGCATTGTTTTACTTTCGCCGGATGCGTGAAATTGGTCTAATTGGTAATAAGTTTACACTTGGTATTGTTCTTAAAACATGTGTTGGTTTGATGGATGTGGAGAAAGGGAAGCAGGTTCATGGGATGGTTTGTGAGATGGGTTTTGGGAATGATGTTTCCATTGGGAATGGTTTGATTGATATGTATTGTAAATGTGGGAGCATTGGTTATGCTTGTAGGGTGTTTGATGGAATGTCTGAGAGAGATGTTGCTTCGTGGACATCGATGATTTGTGGGTTTTGTAATATGGGGGAAATTGAGAAAGCGTTGGTGTTGTTTGAGAGGATGAAGATGGAGGGATATGAGCCGAATGATTTTACATGGAATGCTATCATGGCTACGTATGCTCGTTTGAGAGATAGTAGAAAAGCTTTTGGTTTCATGGAGAGAATGAAAAAAGAGGGTTTTGTTCCTGATGTGGTTGCATGGAATGCTTTGATTTCTGGCTTTGTGCAAAATCGTGAAGTCAAGGAAGCGTTTAAGATGTTTCGGGAGATGCTAGTTTCGAGGACTTGTCCTAATCAAGTAACTTTTGCAGCACTGCTTCCTGCGTGTGGGTCAGTAGGTTCTATTAAATGGGGAAGAGAAATTCATGGATTTATATGCCGGAAGGGTTTTGATGCCAATGTTTTCATTGCAAGTGCTCTTATTGATATGTATTCCAAGTGTGGGAGTTTAAAAGATGCTCGAAATGTATTCGACAAGATTGATTGTAAGAATGTTGCGTCATGGAATGCAATGATTGATTGCTACGGGAAGTGTGGTATGGTTGATTCCTCGATGGACCTGTTTACGAAAATGCTGGAACAAGGATTACAGCCAAATGAAGTTACTTTTACATGTATTCTTTCAGCATGCAGCCATAGTGGTTCAGTGGAAAAAGGGTTAGAGATATTCAAATTAATGAAAGAATGTTACGGAGTTGACGTAAGTACGGAGCATTATGCTTGTGTTGTCGATCTCTTCTGTCGTTCAGGAAAGATAGTTGAAGCATATGAGTTTCTGAAGGCCATGCCAATACAAATCACAGAATCAATGGCTGGAGCTTTTCTAAACGGGTGCAAAATCCATGGACGAAGAGATCTTGCTAAAAAGATGGCCGAGGAAATAATGAGAATGCAGCTAAAAGGACCTGGTGGCTTTGTTACACTATCAAATATTTATGCCGCTGAAGGAGATTGGGAAGAGGCTAGAAATGTGAGGAAGGTAATGAAGGAAAGAAATGTCAATAAGTTGCCTGGTTTTAGTTGGCTTGAAAAGCCATGTGAGATTCTTGAAGGGAAGGAAGAGAAAGAGGTGCCTGTTGGGTTGAATTTGTAACATATATAATATCAGTGTGATTCATTTTGATACAAGATTAACTAACTATTGGTTCATCTACTCATTATACTCCCCTAGAATTTTAATTTATAAATATTGCAGTCACTAGTTTTAACTTCAGCTCGTTACCTCCTTGTCATAAACATGTAAGCCTGTTCTTGGTCTAAATAGGACACTCTTTTCATTTTTGATGACATGACAACAAAGCAAATTTGACTCAGCTTATAAATTTTAAAAAATGGTATTATATTTAAACTAGAGGAATTTTGTTTTTAGAGGTTAAAAAAATCCCATAAATAATTAATAAAATATTTATAAAAAAAGATATAACAATTCTTCTGCTTTCCTTTTAAACACATATACATACAAATTTAATTATACTTCTAAATATAGTTAATTTAAGAGTACAGTAAGAAAATAAAACTTCTCTACCACCAGTACAAAATTTCAAATAAATTTTATTATTAGTAGAACAAAATATAACTTTCAATAGACAGTCGTAAGGATAATAGACTTTTTTCAACACCATGAGATAATGCTTTCCCTGAAAATAAAATAAAGAGAAACAACTATAATAAATAAATAATTATGCTACCCAAATTATTAAGCATGAGACAGAAATGAATAATTATGCTACCCAAATTATTAAACATGATGCATTTATGATTAACTGCTTAAACTTATCTAAAGTACTGCAACTACCATATTCCAAGATGGTTGTGAAAATTCTTATTTGATGCTCTCATAGCCTAATGAGAAGTTAGATTTTGTGGAAGCTCTAACAAAACTGCATATAATTTTTTATCAAGTTGGCTTGGATCTGAAACTAAAGTTCCTTCTGGTGAAGGTGAACATGACTGTAAGTCACTAACATGCCAAGGAAACGACTCATGAAGCCATGTAGAAGAACACTAAAGTTTTTGATAGTTTTTGATCATCGGACGGTGTAGAAAATACCCGAACGCATTGCGCACTCGAAATAAAAACTGACTCATCACCGAACTTTATTTATTCTAAAACAAAGAAAAAATATTGATAAAATCCCTTTAAAAAAATGGTATTAGCATCCCTCGCATCTGTTGTGTTCAACGGGATCCATTTATTTAGTTATACGAATGAGTGTTAACGTGATGTTAGTTTGCGATCTTCTATCTATTAAGCGAGAAAGAAAGAAAGAGAGATTTTTTTATTATTATTTGTTGGTGATTTTAGTATCACCCATGATTTTAGTAGTAATGAGATTTACTCTAGGCCAATGCAATTATGCGTTAAAGCTTGGAAACGAGTTAGGAGTAGTGCGGAGTGCACGCTCGTAGAGCCAACGTGTAATTGACTGCAAGTAATTGAAAACTGGGTTCCAAGGGGCGAAGCCGTTATTACCGTTTTCTTGAAAAGGTATGACTTTTGAACGTTTGAACCTTCCCAACCGTTATTACCGTTTTTCTTGAAAAGGTATGACTTTTGAACGTTTGAACCTTCCCAACCGTTATTACCGTTTTTCTTGAAAAGGTATGACTTTTCGTTTTCAGTTTTCGTTCTCCTATAAAAGGGGGAAATCTGGCCTCGGTTTAGGGTTGCACACAAAAACCATTCTACGTTCCAGAATCTTTCTTTTGCCAGAAACATTCTTTCTTCAAGAATTATCCCCACAAAGATTTCGTGAACCCAGGCATAAATAGGGTCGAAATACTTTGTTCGGAAAGTGAACGAACACGATTCTTCGAAGATTATCCAGGATTATCATTTAATTATCTAACAAACGAACAAAGTATTCATCTGATAATCATGGCTGGAGGAAACACCGTCAAGGAGATGACCAGAAATTTCGGAAAATTGGACAAGTTTCAAGGACAAGATTTCAGGCGTTGGCAAAAGAAGATGCATTTCATGTTGACAACGTTGAAGGTGGTGCATGTCCTATCTACACCGATTCCAGAAATTCGGGAAGATGACACAGTTGAAAATCTGAGACGCAGATCAAAGTGGGAGAACGACGACTACATATGCAGAGGGCACATTCTTAACGGTATGTCTGATCCCTTATTTGATATTTACCAAAACATAGAATCTGCAAAGGAATTGTGGGATTGTCTCGAATCCAAGTACATGGCAGAGGACTCGTCCAGTAAAAAGTTTCTGGTGACTGATTTCAACAACTACAAAATGGTTGAATCAAGGTCTGTCATGGAACAATTCAATGAACTCCTCCGAATCCTTGGACAGTTCACACTACACGGATTAAATATGGATGAAACAATATCTGTCTCAAGCATCATAGACAAGTTGCCTCCTTCGTGGAAAGATTTCAAACACAATCTGAAACATGGAAAAGACGAACTGTCTTTGATCCAAATTGGAAGTCACTTGCGCATAGAAGAATCTCTAAGAGCGCAGGAGGATAACAAAGGAAAAGGCAAAGAAATTGTTGGACCCTCGGTTAATATGATCGAAGAGGGTGGTAGGAACGGTAACAACAAAAACAAAGGAAAGAAGCGTGCTTTCAAGGACAATAAGGGCAGTTTCGGTGCTAACAAGAAACCGAAATTAGAATGCTGGAAGTGTGGTAAAACAGGCCACTTCAAGAGGGATTGTCGCTTCGTTAAAAAGCACGATAACGCGAATGCAAGTGGTTCAGGAAAGGGGTCTAAGGACCAATCCGAAAACCAAGGTCAGAAATCAATTCGTGATTTGAATAGTTTAATTAAACATTCTGTTTCACTAAATTCTGAAGCATTCTATGTGCAGGATGATGCTACCGCATGGTGGATTGATTCTGGCGCCACTACACATGTTTGCAAGGATCGTTTCTGGTTCAAGACTTTTGTTCCAGTGGAAGATGGTTCTGTCCTCTACATGGGAGATGATCACTTCGCTCCCGTTGAAGGCAAAGGAAACGTGGTGTTAGAATTCAGTTCCGGAAAAACTATTACTTTGTTTAATGTTTTGTATGTTCCTAAATTACGAAAGAATTTAATTTCTGGCCCTGTATTAAATAAGCTTGGATACAAGCAAGTGTGTGAATCAGATAAATATGTATTATCAAAGTCTGGTGTGTTTGTAGGATTTGGATATTATAATAATGGTATGTTTATGATGAATTTGAATGGAGTTCCTAATGATTCTGGTTCTGTATTTATGTCCTCTTCGAATATTATCAATTCTTCGTTATGGCATGCTCGCCTAGGACATGTACATTATAAAAGAATGCATGAAATGTCTAAAGATAAATTAATTCCTAATCTTGATAAAAATGTAGAAAAGTGTAAAACTTGCATGTTAACTAAGATAACTAGGCAACCATTTAAAAGTATAACAAGGAAATCTGTCATTCTTAAGTTGATACATAGTGATTTATGTGATTTGCATGCTACTCCATCATTAGGGCATAAAAAATATTTTGTCACTTTCATAGATGACACATCTAGATTCTGCTATGTCTATTTGTTGCACGCTAAGGACGAAGCCTTAGATAAATTTAAAATTTATAAAACTGAAGTTGAAGTGCAACAAAATGTGTTGATTAAAACATTACGCACAGATAGAGGTGGTGAATATTATGATCCTGTGTTTTTCCAATCCGTAGGAATCATTCATGAGACTACGGCTCCTTACACACCTCAACAAAATGGTGTGGCTGAAAGGAAAAATAGAGTGCTAAAAGAAATGGTGAATGCCATGTTATCTTACTCTGGTCTGAGTGAAGGATTTTGGGGAGAAGCCATGTTAACGGCATGCTATTTGTTAAATAGAGTTCCCAATAAAAGGAACAAAACTACCCCATATGAACTTTGGTATAAGAAACGACCCAACCTGACATTTCTACGTGTTTGGGGTTGTAGGGCCGTGGTTAGACTCCCGGACCCAAAAAGGAAAACTTTGGGTGAAAAGGGTGTAGCTTGCATCTTTGTTGGATATGCTGAGCACTCCAAGGCCTATAGGTTCTATGTTATAGAGCCTAATGACTCGATCTCTATTAACACAATTATAGAATCGAGAGATGCCATATTTGATGAGAACTGTTTCTCCTCTGTACCTAGACCAAAGGACTCTATACCTATTTCAGATGAATCTCTAAGAGATGATCATTCAAATGATGTGCCAAGTCAAGCACTTGAACCCCGTAGGAGCAAAAGAGCTAGAAAAACTAAATCTTATGGATCTGATTTCCAACTATATTTAGTTGAGGGATCAAAGGATCAGATTGACACTCAATATTATTATTGCTATAGTATTGAAGAGGATCCAAGAACGTATGATGAAGCTATCAAGTCTCGAGATTCTGCTTTTTGGAAAGAAGCAATTGATGAAGAGATTGGCTCTATCATGGAAAATAATACTTGGATACTATCTGATTTACCACCAGGTTGCAAACCATTGGGTTGCAAATGGATCTTCAAAAAGAAGATGAAAGTCGATGGTACAATTGACAAGTTTAAAGCTAGACTAGTTATCCAAGGCTTCAGACAAAAGGAAGGGATTGATTATTTCGATACCTATGCTCCTGTTGCCCGTATCACTACTATTAGATTGTTGATTGCCTTGGCGGCTATTCATAATCTAGTGATTCACCAAATGGATGTCAAAACAGCATTTCTGAATGGTCATTTGGAAGAAGAAGTGTATATGAAGCAACCTGAAGGTTTTGTAATGCCTGGTAATGAACATAAAGTGTGTAAACTAATTAAGTCATTATATGGGCTAAAACAAGCTCCGAAGCAGTGGCATCAAAAGTTTGATGAGGTTGTTTTGTCCAATGGTTTCATTCTAAACCAAGCTGACAAATGTGTATATAGCAAATTTGATACATCCGGTAAAGGAGTTTTCATTTGCTTATATGTTGATGACATGTTGATCTTTGGCACCGACCAAAATCAAATTGATATAACAAAGAATTTCTTGTCATCAAAGTTCTCCATGAAAGATATGGGAGAAGCGGACGTTATTCTAGGAATTAAGATTAAACGGGAAAATAAAGGGATTGTAATTACGCAATCTCATTACATTGAGAAAATGCTCAAGAAGTTCAATTGTGAAAGTTGTTCTCCAGTAAGTACTCCAATGGATCCGGGAGAAAAACTTATGCCAAATACAGGTAAACCTGTAGATCAACTCGAATATTCAAGAGCTATAGGCTCTTTGATGTATGCTATGATTAGCACTCGACCGGATATTGCTTATGCGGTTGGAAAGTTAAGCAGATTTACGAGTAATCCTAGCCGGCATCATTGGCATGCGATAACTAGGGTATTCAAGTACTTGAAGGGTACAATGAATTATGGATTGTCATATATGGGATTTCCTTCGGTGTTAGAGGGTTATTCGGATGCTAGTTGGATAAATAATGCTGAAGATTCATCCTCTACAAGTGGATGGGTGTTCTTGCTTGGGGGAGGTGCTATCTCATGGGCTTCCAAGAAGCAAACATGTATAACTAGTTCCACAATGGAATCTGAGTTTGTAGCATTAGCTGCTGCTGGTAAAGAAGCAGAATGGCTAAGGAACTTGGTATACGAGATTCCGATATGGCCTAAACCGATATCACCAATTTCTATCCGTTGTGATAGTACTGCCACATTGGCTAAAGCTTATAGTCAAATATACAATGGAAAGTCTAGACATTTGGGTGTCAGACATAGTATGATTAGAGAATTAATCATGAATGGGGTGATATCTATAGAGTTTGTTCGGTCGCAACAAAACTTAGCTGACCACTTGACGAAGGGGTTAGCTAGAGACTTAGTAAAGAAGTCGGTAATTGGGATGGGATTAAAGTCCATTTAAATCTATTAGCTTTGATATACCCAATTCCCTTCTAATATGACGTTAGAAGCAGAATTCAATGTGGAAAGATCATAGTTAAAGATTGGAGCAATTATATTTATCTTCCCAGGGTATGTGCTCAGACCTGCAAGTGATGGTTAGGTTGAAGTATATCTTCTTAATGGTTCTTTTGAAAAATTGTAAATGCAGGTACAAGATTAAAAGAATCACCTATGTAAGCATGAAGTTTTGCCGCTTCAAGAAGTTTGGACTTGGCTTCCTATATGCTTATTAATGGATAAGGACACATGGCTTGTAAAGTGTCAAGTATGAATAGTAGAGTATTGTAAGAAACATATGTGTACTATATCTTCTGACATTCAAATGGATTGACGGGTTCAATCGCTATGACACCCAGATTTTCGAGTGTTTGAAATGTGTATTTGTACTAAAATGAAAATTCAATCGCAAGACATTTTCGTTTATGCATCTGTTTGATTGTAATATACCCTTATATATTTTATTGTATATATTAAGTAAATCAAGGATTACACTAAAATGGGGGGGATTTGTTGGTGATTTTAGTATCACCCATGATTTTAGTAGTAATGAGATTTACTCTAGGCCAATGCAATTATGCGTTAAAGCTTGGAAACGAGTTAGGAGTAGTGCGGAGTGCACGCTCGTAGAGCCAACGTGTAATTGACTGCAAGTAATTGAAAACTGGGTTCCAAGGGGCGAAGCCGTTATTACCGTTTTCTTGAAAAGGTATGACTTTTGAACGTTTGAACCTTCCCAACCGTTATTACCGTTTTTCTTGAAAAGGTATGACTTTTGAACGTTTGAACCTTCCCAACCGTTATTACCGTTTTTCTTGAAAAGGTATGACTTTTCGTTTTCAGTTTTCGTTCTCCTATAAAAGGGGGAAATCTGGCCTCGGTTTAGGGTTGCACACAAAAACCATTCTACGTTCCAGAATCTTTCTTTTGCCAGAAACATTCTTTCTTCAAGAATTATCCCCACAAAGATTTCGTGAACCCAGGCATAAATAGGGTCGAAATACTTTGTTCGGAAAGTGAACGAACACGATTCTTCGAAGATTATCCAGGATTATCATTTAATTATCTAACATTATTGTGTCTGACAAGATTTCAAAATCATGCTCCTACGTATCTTCAGGTGCGATGGAGAACTCAAAGCTACGTAGTTCTTTGTAGAAAATTATGTGTTGGTTGATTGATTTTAAAGAGTGTCGCTTTAGACATTTTGAGCGGTTAAACCTTATCTTGATGCTCGCTCTTGAATACTGAAGCATTTGTTTGTTTCGCATCAAAATGGATAAAGCACACTCGTTTCTAAAAAAAAAGGTATTTGAAGTTGCGCAAGGGCAAAAAACAAGTTTGATTGGTTGAAAGATTTTATTTGGACTAGGGTAATCGTTGGAGCAAGGTGTGCATCGGACGTTCATTTACCCAAGGCTTTTAAAGAGTTGTGCATCTCTTTATCCTTTCTCGTCCATTTTTATGAAGATTTGATCTTTGCGGAATATTGTTGGAACAAGATTGTTCATATCCCTTTAGTTTTGATGATAACAAAGTACTTAAGAATAAATGAGTATACTAATATATATTCAAGTGTGTAGGATCACAAACACATGTGGAGAAGTAATATTGAGTCTGATTCTGATTGATCAGAATCTGATGACTCTGAATGAGTTCATCAGCCTCTGATGGTTCAGACTCTGGTCTCAGGCTTCAGCCTCTGGTGACAGATCAAACTCTGATTGTATGAAGAGCCTTTGATTCGTACACTGTGCTAAAGTAGACCTGTCTTGTCACAACCTCGGATTTCTGAATAGAGTCAACTATGGTTTGGTTTTGCAAGGCTCAAAGAATGGTGATGTGACTTCTTCAGTGTGTTCTACCTTTTGGTAGATACGTATTACTTTGAAAGGTGTTATGGACTATGTCATTATTCAGTGGACAAAGCTTCAAACCAGATGTTAGTCTCCATCGTCTCTCTTGGCATACTTCTTCACTGAGTTTGTTCGTTATGTTCAAACCCTCGAACAAATCTTTCTCTACCTCTATAAAAGCAATTTAAAGATTCAAAGGAAGGTTACAACATTACAACGCAATACAAGATCTTTGACATAACTCTGAGCTGTTATTTCTGTAACTGTTATTGCTTAAGATCATAAGATTTCTTATCTTATCTTATCTTAGAAATTTTAGAAAGGTTGAAAATATTTGTGATTGTTGCACAATTGTTATACTTTTGATTTTGTATCAAAGTATAGTAGTTATATTTTCTATTAAATTATTTGTTTAAAGAAGATGAAGTCTCGTGCCTGCGTACTTGAGAAAGGAAGTCTATTGTCTGTGTACTTGAGCAATGAAGTCTCTTTCTAGGTTAGTTGAGCATAAGTCTCTTGTAAGGTTGCTTGAGCAGAAGTCTCTTTCTAGGTTGATTGAGCATTTAAGTCTCTTGCAAGTGTGCTTGAGCAATTTGTAACTTGTTTGATTATAGTGAAAATCTCTTGTTGAGGCAAGGGGACTGAACTACTCTCAATTGAGGAGAGAGACCAGGATAATCTGTGTGTGTTGCTTGCATTTACTTTTGATCGATATTTATTTCGCTGCTATATCTGATTCTGATATCAAACTCCGAGACTTGTTCAGAATCTGAACTTGTTGATTCATAAGTGAAATTGAGTTTTTGACATTTGAGCATAGGTGTGCACCACGCTGACGTTTACTCAGGATTTACATGGATGTGCTTCCAATTGTCCCTTGATTCCAAGTTTAATTAATGTGTTTTAGATTGAAAAACTAATAGTCATTTTGAATCAGGTGTGCTCCGAGCGCTCGACTATTAAGAGGTTTAAAGAGATGTGCATCTCTCGGTCATTTGTTTTTCATTTTTATTAAGAAAATATTTTATAACCGAAGAAGAAGCGGAAAAGAAAAACCGATGTTGATCGAGGGTTTATTCGCGTTAGTGGAAAATGATTTGTAAAATGGTTTAACATGTTTTTTTTTAAAAATGGTTTAAAGTTATTTTGAATCAGTGGTAAAAGATGATTGAAGAATAAATGAAAGTTAGAATCATAACACGAGGTTGCAAATTGCATTGCGAAAGGCGCCAATTCTAATCGTGATGACGCGAACCCTAGCCCAAGGCATAACTTAACGCCACAAAGTAAATCGAAGCGAATATGTACAAAGCACGCGATAAAATAAAAAGAGAAAGTGCATACAAAATATTTATAGCACACATTCCTTGTAATTGAATTGAAAGAGTAAAGCGAAGTGAAATGTGTAAGGATCAAAATCAGGACGCGAGGATGTGAGTCGATGTCGTGTAATGCGAAAACGTGTAATACAAAGCTACCAAAAGTAGGATTCAAATTCTATGTGAATGTAACGAAGTTGGATCGTTGTATCTCAACACAAATCAAATTACAAATTGCTAACGTATAATACATTAATCGCAAATAAAATCGAAACACAACAAAATATAATATCGTGAAAGCAAAGGTCACATGTCGAAGCACGAAGTGGCGAAAAGAAAAAATACGGATTGTCGATATGTTAAACCATTGGGAGCGCATATGAAATTGAATTAAAATGTAACGAAAGCCAAATTGAAAATGTTGTATGCAAACCAAGAAAATTCAAACAAAATGCTAACGCTTAACATGATCATCGCAAGCGAATCGAAATGCGTACGAAAACAAAATTCAAAGAAGCGAAAACATAAAGAAATGAAACTTAATGCGAAAAGACATAGTGTAACGCAACTGAAAGCTAACGCGCGTGAATTATAACATAACACAACTAACGGTGCAGAATGAAACGCCAAACACAAACAAAACCATATGAATACACATCAACATGTTATCAATATATCAAACAAAATTTCTACATAATAACGGCATATATATTATGTCAAATTCATGGGTTTTATCCGATTTCAAAAGCAACAAAATAAAACCACAACAACAACAACACAAACACATCATATTTACATTGAAACAATGCTAACGTAATCAACGTTCGAATCAAAATGAAAAAATTAACAACAACTAATGCTAGAATGATGTACACAAAACTGCGATGCAACATAAACAGAAAGTAACATAAATACACAAAGCACAATACATATTAAAATCAAAATACCAACCAAAAAAGCGAATTTGTAACGATGTTGAAGTTTTTGACGTGTGATGATGGAGTAGCAACGTATTTGGCTTGTGCATGAGGGTCAAGTACGATTTTTTGGAATGAAATGGTTTCGTCACTTGCAACAGTGGTGGCATTGAGTTGCTCGTGCGGTGGTGAAGTTATGTTGTTGAGTTTTATGAGCAAGGTGATGAGGATAATTATGGTGTTTTTGAAATGGATGTGGTTGCAAGAAAAGGAGTGACGACTGAAGTTGTTGATGGTGGTGTTGTGAACTTTATTGACCGGTGGTGTGGTAGGGTGGTCAGAGTTGTTGTTGGATCGAAATTAGAAAATTACGGATGGTGGTTTGTGGTTGTTTCAAGGTGATGAAAATGGAGGTGGAAGGTGGAGCCAGTAATGGAGGGTGGAGTACGGAGGGCATGAGGTATAGTTGGGAAGTGTTTGAGTTGGAAAGGTTGAAGGTGTGGTTATGAAGGCGACGAGGGTGGAGAATGGAAGGGAAAGAAGGAAAGTGTGAGGCAGAGGGAGAAAAGTTGAATGATGGGAGTGGCGGCTAAAGGTGAGTGAGTTGGCGGTTGGAAAGAAGAAGAGGAAATGGATGGTCACAAATGTGTGAAAGAAGAAGAGAAAAATGGAAACAAAAAAAAGAAAGGGGAGGAAATCGAAAGAGGAAGAGGAGGAAAGAAAAAAAATTATGTGTGTGTGTGTATGTGAGAGAGAGAGAGAATATCCATTTCCTCTCAATGTCTCTCTCTTAAATATTTTGACTTTCAAAAATCAAATGGTGACCAATGAAAATAGCGCTACGTGGTGTATTGGATGGGTAAGTGCCTCTCATTTCTCACAATAATTAATATATATGAATGCTATTAGGATTTTTAATTTTTAAAAAATCCCACAAATGCCCCTTCTATACGTCTTATGGATTAAAAAGAGTTTTAAATTGAAAATAAGAACAAAATCAAACAATTTTATTAAAATAAAATAGAATCAATCTAACTAATTATTAAATTATATTTCTTTTTTGTTAACATTTTGATATAAGAAACAAAATAAAAGAGATTAAAATGAATAAAAATCGAGCGCGAAAAAATAAAATGAATGCACTAAATGATGTATGCAAAATAAAATTTTGGAAAACAAACAGGTTTTGATCAAATTTTGTAATAAAAAGTGCTCGATTCAAAAGGCTCAGGCTGATTGAAATACGAACGTAAATGAGATCGAAAAAATAAAATGAGCACGTCAGGTTGAACTATGCAAACCGTAGATCAATAAAATTGACAATTGCAGGCTCGATCTTGAAATTTTTCGCCCGCTAAGTTTACGCACATTTGAAAATTGATTCAACTAGTCTATCTATAATATCAAAACTTTATTTTGAGTGACTTTCTAAGCAATATGATGAAAGAAATACATGTTATGATATGCATATGCCGATGAAACTCAGGGTAAAATTCTTGTATGAAATTGATGATATGAAATTAACATGTAGATCACAAATCCTCCTACCAATTCAAAAAACAAGGGAATTTATAGAGAAACAATAACAGCTCAAGAGACCCCCTTGATCATTCTAAACTTCAACAAAGAAACTGACTTAACACAATCTTGTGCATAAACCCATAAGGAAATAAGAGAAGGTTTGATTGGAAACGAAAAATACATAATGATTAAAACATATGCAACCAGATCTAAATCATTGATGCTACATAGACTTAAACAAAAAGTATTAAAAAAAATCTCACCACAACATTGAAATTGTACCTAGCAAAATGTCCCAATTTCTCCAAATCATAAGCATTAAAATTAACACCATGATAGGCGGTAAATGTATCATATTTTTAGCTTATTTTTCCTTTGATTCCATTTATGTTTTCATCATTATAGTTCTTTTTTATGTGTTTTTGTCTCCTTTATTTGATTTCAGGTTATAAGAGGTCAATGGAGCGAATCGGGATAAAAAGACCGAATATTGCATAAAAAGAGCACTTTGTAATCAGAAAAATTCACTGATCAATTATATGAAATTATAACATCAACACTTACATATTATAGACATTATTGGGAATAATGGTTGTCGTTCTTGTCACCTTGATTCAGAATCCTAAAAAGATGAATGATAGGATATTCCTCTATATCTCACACTCCCGTTCATAACTATCAATGGAGAAAGTTGTAGAGTCATCAATTATGTTTCTGAATTCATGATTACAAAGTGGACCTAACTATATTATATATATAACCCTAGTACCTACCCATTATGGGTCAAGGGTTAAAGTCCACACTTTTGCCCATGCCAATCAGGTTTCAGATACTCTGCCTTTAATTAAAAAGATTACTTAACCAATAAATGGGCTTATTTATGCACCCCTATCAGAATCATGATTAACCTCTTTTTCACAAACTAAAATTGATTGTAGCCTGCAAAATGCCAGATAAAACTAATATTCTCCCACTTGGGCAAAAACAATTGTGTGATTTTAATTTTTTTAAAACAAATTTTAAAATGACTCTCGGGTTAATGACTAATTTCTTAAAATGTGACCGTATTTTTAGAAAATGAATGATTCCAAGTGCAGTATCTAAATATGACTCCATCCAACAAAAGTCAACCAGTGTCGAATCATGGCGATTATTATATCTTTCATTGACATAAAATCTTCCATGGTTACAAATACTAATGACTCCTCAACTAGTCAATAGTGTGGAGTGTGGCAAGAAAATAACATGCTTATGTGATTCAACAGCCAAACTGTTATTTTCTTTGTCGGTCTTTAATAATTTCTCTCAAATGCTGTAAAGCCAAATAAATTGCTTGGGTTTACAAACCATAACGCGTCAACTCCAATATGGCGCTGACCACCGGTACAGTGGTCCTGACAATGCCGAGCTTAAAATCATACCTCAGCTCCAATATGGCATCAACCACCGATATAATGGTCCCGAAGATGCTGAGCTCAAAATTATAATCATGGCTCAAACTCCAAACTTGTGTTAACCATTGACACATGGTCCCAATGACACTGAGTCCTAATTCTAACAATTGGCATATAAATAAATAATGACAAATAATAATAACAATATTCATTGCAATATCAATTGCTCAAAATAGAAAGTACTTAACAATCGAATACTTAAATGTTTAAAATAAAATACAACATGATAAGAAAATGGCATAAAGAATAAACTCCCACAAACTAATTACATCAAAAGAACTCACAATGCCCATGTTTTCAACATGGTTTTTGAACACAATGGCCTAAGTCCATTGGTTAGGGGATCAACAAGCATGAAATAAATACCAATGTACTCAACAACAATGTCATTTTTCTTCACAAGATCTCTAACTGTCAAATACTTCAATTCCAAATGCTTAGAACCACTAGAAGTTTTATTATTTTTAGAGTAAAACATAATTGCAAATATCTCATTACTTTTTTAGCAGAAATCCAATGATCATTCCCAGGATTAGACCGATATCGTCTCAAGACGCCAAATATGAAAGCAATGACAGGCCTAATGCATACTTTAGCATACATCAAGCTGCCAAATGCACTATCAAAGGGCTTTTCCTTCATCTCTGCTCGCTCAATCTCATTTTCAAGACATTGATCTTTATTGAATTTGTCTCCATTAGTAATTGGAACATGAAGCTGCAAGAAACACAAGAAATGGGGGTTTGAATTGGGTTTCTGGATTTAAAACTTTTTGTCACCCAGTGTATCAAACATCAACGATAAAGATAATGAAATAAAAACACATATTTTTTATCCTGGTTCACCGTTAACTAGCTTACCTCCAGTCCACCCCCCTGAGTGGTTTTTCCTTAGAAAAGGACTTAACCCAGTAATCCACATGATTACAAACACAAAGACTAACAGTCAATGTATTCTTGAGAGCCTGACCAACCTGGTCTCTCAAGGAAATCAACTCAAAGACAAATTTCTAAAGACTTCTTGAGAATTTAGACTAACACTAGTCACTCAAGGACTTAACCCAAGATGAAGAATTGTTTTGTGTTTACAAAGGTTGCTTATCAAAGAAGCAGATAACACACAATGAAGTTCAAATGAATACACTTAAAATGATATATAATGAAAGCTCTAAGTGTTTCTCTCTTTTCTTTTCTTTTTTACACATATGATTTTTCTTTGTTCTTGTGCTTTGTTACTTCTCTCTTTGTGTTGTAGTGTTGTGCCTTCGTCGTATGCGAAGACTCTCTCACACACACACACACTTTCCATATTCTTCTTCCTCTAAATATAGAAGTGAAATAGATCCTTTAGAGGATAGAATAGGAATTTCCCTTAAAGTGTCAGTTGTATGAAGGTCACTTCATATATAACAGTAGGGTGGCGGTAGTAGCAGAGAGTTGGTGATGATGGGACGTGATAAGATCCTTTAGTACATAGTACAATCCTTGAAGATATGGCATATTCGTCCTTTTAAGTAAATGCCTTTTTAATTATACTTTCCTTGAATATATTTTCTCTTCATAATCAGAGGCTTCATATAAGATATGAAGTCAAGCTTGATCAAAGTCCAGGGCCTATATGATGTATACTATAAATTCTATTCAAAGTGATTCTTAAAAGTATCAGAGTCCAAAGTAATTCTTAACAAGAAACGAAGAAGCATTTACTTGTTTGTTCAGATGCTTAGACTATTCATAGAAGCATTTCCTTTGCTTATTAACTACCGGTAATAAGATTCATATAAGAGTTGTTGAAGCTTGAGTAGAGTTTAGAGGCTTGATCTATCTAATTCTTTTGCCAGAACCGTTCTAAATAATTCCTTGCAGTAGTGTTGACTTTGATGAACCTTGAATTTACTTTAAACACACTTTTGTATTCTTCCTTTTGTTCAGAGTGTGTCTTCACTTTTAGAATTTGCTATCAATTTTCTTCAAACTTCGTCTGCATTCCGATTTGACTTCTTTAAACTCTAAATTTGTTTTCTTTTATCTGAACACTTAACAAAAATAGTCAGAGTACAAAATTATTCTCTACACTTTGTTATCATCAAAACTTAAGGATAGTTGTATAACCAAACTTGTTCCAACAATCCCCCCCCCCCCTTTTTGATGATGACAAATCCATGTGTTTTGATGAACAATTTTTACTTAGATAAAGATATTTATAAAACTTCAGAGATAAGTTTGGAAACTAATTTTACTAGAGGGAAAATTGACATAACTCTCTTTTGTAAAACTTTTAAGAATGATATTCGGGTTGTGTAAATTTATGTTGATGATATTATTTTTGGTTCTGCTAATGCTTCGTTGTGCAAGGATTTTGCTAAGTCAATGTAGGGAGAATTTGAAATGAGTCTAATGGGAGAACTCAAGTTCTTTATGGGAGTCCAGATTGATCAACGATCAGAAGGAACGTACATTCATCAGAGCAAATATACAAAGGAACTTATTAAGAAGTTTAACTTATCATAATTTAAGCAAGCAAAGACTCCAATGCACCCTATATGTATTCTGGAGAAAGAAGAGGTAAGTAGTAAGGTAAATCAGAAGCTATTTAGAGGTATGATAGGCTCTCTCCTTTATCTAACCACTTCTAGACCCGATTTCTTATTCAATGTCTGCTTATGTGCTCGCTTCCAATCAAATTCTAGGGAAACTCCTTTAACTGTTGTTAAGAGGATATTTAGACATCTGAAAGGTACTACCAACCTTGGTTTGTTTTATAGGAAATCAAGTGAATACAAATTAGTAGGCTATTGTGATGCTGACTATGCTGGAGACAGAATATAAAGGAAAAGTACTTATGGAAGTTTTCAATTTCTAGGAGATAACTTGATCTCATGGTCCAACAAGAGACAATCAACAATTGCACTTTCAAGAGCTGAAGCTGAATATATTGCAGCTTCTGGATGTAGCACTCAGATACTCTGGATAAAGAGTCAGCTAGAAGATTATCAGATATCTCAGAGTAACATTCATATTATTTTCGATAATACTTCTGCTATTTGTTTATCTAAGATTCCTATCTTGCATTCTAGGGCTAAGCATATTGAAATTAAACATCACTTTTTACGTGACTATGTTCAGAAGGGAATTTTTCATCTAAAATTTGTTGATAGAGACCATCAATGGACTGTTATCTTTACAAAACCCTTTGCTGAAGATATATTTGTTTCATTCTGAAAAAATTATTTATGGATTTTTGTTCAGAATGAAAAGATGTATTTCAGAATGTCCAAGTCTTCAGAATTCTTGATTAGATTCTGAGAATCTTATTTGTTGACTCTAAAACATGAGCCTTCTGAAGTAAGGAAGTTTTCATGAATCATAAAGATTCTGATCAGAAGAAGTCTTATCAATTTGTATTCTTGATTCTGATTAGTCGTTGCATTAAATGGTTGTCATATTGTTTGATTTCATGTGGTTCTAAGTGGTGACAGATGCCCCACTTTCTGAGCATGCATGAGAAAGCGTGGCACATTGGGTTTCACAATTCTTGGAATTAGGTTAAAAACTCTTATGCTTCCCCCTATGACTACGTATTTTTACCTTGTTATTATTGCAAATTTTTTATATAAACCCACTTCACTCACATTTTCACACTACGCACACGATATTCCCACACTTTCTTCTTTCAAACCTAAAACACCTTTCTACAACTGTTCATCCTCTCCTTCATCTTCATCAATGGGTGCTCAACAACAACCGATTCAACAACTACTCTCTCCAGTCGTTCCATGGCTGATGAAAACCATCCCGTCATGGAAGGGATCCCTGAGTTTACTATTAACGCTCCAGTTAGTGAGTTAATGGTACTATGTGAAACAATTATGGACTTTTAGAATCTAAAGGACAATGGGTTCGAATTCTCTGAAACTTTGGAACTTTAAGGATGGAAAACTTTCTTTGTAAGACTCACTGGTCCGGCGTACCCAGTTTTGGTGAAACAGTTTTGGGTGAAGCCACCGTTGAAAAGAAAACAATAACTTCTTATGTCATGAACAAGAATATTGTCATTACTGAGAAATCCATTGTTGACTTAATCTCTCAAAATGGAAAAGGTAAAAGGATTCACATTGCCAAGATCAATGCTAAGAGAGAAGAAGCTATCACTCATGTCATCTTCAAAGTTGAAACAAACCTTGAGGATGATAAAGGTCCAAGTGCTAAGGATTTGACAAACAACCTAAGAGTATGGTTTAAGATCATTCTGGGTTGCATTCACCATAGGCCCCCAACACCAATAGTTCTGACTATGTCAACACATGTCATAAGTTCATGTTGTTCTTTATGGATAAGGGTCTCAAGCTATGACTCCCTTATATCTAATTCAAGTTCATGAGGGATTCTATCAAAGAATCCAGAAATGGTGGATCTTTGAGGAAGAACAAAAGCAAGTTAATTCCAAATGGAAGGCTCATTTCTAACATTCCTTTTGAGAATGGTCTTGTGGATGACCTTCTGGTCAGTGGCTTAATTGATGAACTTGTGAAGGAAGCTGAAGAGATATTCTAGGGGAAGAATATTAAAAGCATAGGTATCATTTCTAAGGTTGTAAGGCCAAAGTTCATTCCTTCCAAGGATGACATCTGTGGAACAAGGACTCCAGTAGACAACTTCCCAATCTTCACTAAGATTGATCCTCCAAAAATTCTTATGGCCTATCTGGAAAGCTGTCAGAAGGATGGAATTGATCCATTGGTGGATACTTTAAATCTACCTGAAACATATCCAGATGTTCATGGGAAGAAGAAGAAGCAATCTAGATGAGAAAGATCTTTAAGGCCTTAGAAAAAGAAGAAATCTGGTGTCTTTTTGGATGAAGATGAGGTGACTCTCATTGAGCACCAAAAAGCTATACTTCTGAAGGATACTTCTGGAGTTTTCCAACAATCTTCAAGAGCTTCTGACACTACTTCTGGTAAGCTTCCCTAAGCTAACACTCCTTTTGTTTCTGATTCTATAGTTTCCGAAAGGATCTTACGAATCCAGCCTCTTCCCACTTCTCAACCCATCTCTATATTTTCCCAACAAATATCTAAACCAAATTTACTTTCACCTCCTCTAAAAACACCCACTAAAGAACCTGTTATAGAAACTCCTCCAGTTTTTGAAACAATGTCACAACAATTACATCAACAAATACCACTAACACTATTTCCTTCACAATTACAAACTTTATCCACTCCACCACCATCTGTTTCTGCTCCCCACACAAAAAATCCAAATAGAACAACCCCCAGAACATCTCCTTCAAGAGATTATAGAGACCATATGTCTGAAGGTACTCTTGAGGGCATGTTTAACTTTGAACCTGGACCAGTAATATCTGATCCAAAAACACCTCCAATAATTTTACCCTCACTTCCAACACTTTTTGGTCCTGATCTTGATGAAACCAAAATAGAACTCATTGTTAGTTACCCTAAACCACCCAAACCTTTTCCCAACATTGGTAAGATTCTGAGGAAGTTTAAATCAAAATAAAGGAGTTGTCTGCATGAAGCAACGACAATCAGTCGTTCTTCAGCAAATCCGAATGAGAGTGATTCTGCTTGGGAAGCCTACAAAAGATGGATAAATTCCAATATCTCAAAGATGAAGAACTTCGGGTATAAAGTATTTGAAAGAAACTTTTGTTCTGGGTTTGTTCCCCTAATGGAAATCTGGAAGCTACGAAATTCCCAGTTGTGTCTTCCTGCTCTAGAGGTTAAGGAAGTAATTCCAGAAGTGAATGAGGAAGTTGTTCAGGATGTTGAAGTTGATTCTGGACATCAGGACAACGTCATGGAAAAAGTTGTTGCACAGATAGTTGTTTTTTTAGACTCAATAAGTTGAAGCTTCTGTTTCTTAACAATCTGCTAGAACTTCGTATGGAGATTGTCGCACCTCGAAAAATGAGAACACGACTTAGCGAAGCGCAATCGCACGCTCGCATGATGGACTGAACATAGTCGCCACGGAACTTTATTTATTCCTAAAAAGGAAAGGGGAAATATCGGTAAAACACAAGAAAAAACGACAATGATTATGGTCGTCGCAACCAATATCAGGGTTCGGGAGTCGATTACGCAAGGGGAAGGTATTAGCACCCCTCACGTCCGTTGTACTCAACGGGAACCATTAGGTTAATTGTGCGCATTAGTGTTAACTTGAAATGTTAGGATTCTCAAGTTATTATGTGGGAAAGAATAATAGGATCAAAAGAAAAGAGAATATGTTTTTGGATTTTTGCAACAAAGGGGACCAAACCTAAGTTTTTTATTAATGGGCCTGACAAGATTTTGCAATCCTGCTCCTACGTATCTCAATAGAGAACTCAAGGCTTAAGTAGTTCTAGATAGAAAATGTTTGTGTGTTGGTCGATTTTAGCGAAAGCTATATTGTATTAATCGATGAAAAACATTGTTTTACCCAAAACAGATGAGGAACTGACGTAAACCACACATCGAATGGATTTACAAATCAACATTCAGAAAGACGTCACTTATCTCAACTCAACAATTATGGACGAAGCATTGCTTTAAATCACCTTAAGACAAGATTTCTTTCGTTTATGAAAAGGTTTTCCTGATGGATCGCACGACAGCGAAAAAAAGTTTGATTGGTTGAAAGTATTTTTGGGTTTGAAAGACGAGTATTTATGACTTGCAAGCTCTTACAACTTGGGTCTAATATTCGGGACTACATTTTGACCTTTCACCCAGACAATCTTTTTCTTCCAATTTTAATTATGAAAATTATTTGAATATTTACAAGTGTTTTAGAGGAGAAGACAAACTTAAGACTTACAAGCTCTTACAACTTGGGCATAATATTCGGGATTACGACTGAATATTTCATCCAGGTAATCTTTTTCTTTCGATTTTATTGAGAAAAGAAATTTGAATATTTACAAGAATTTTGAAGAGAAGACGAATACTTATGACTTGCAAGCTCTTATAACTTGTGCCTAATAGTCGGGATTACGACTGAATATTTCATCCAGGTAATCTTTTTCTTCGGATTCACTTATGGAAATGTCTTGAATAATTACAAGTGTTTTGAAGAGAAGACGAATACATAGGGCTTACAAGCTCTTAAAACTTGGTCCTAATATTCGAGATTACGACTGGATATTCCATCCAGGGTGATCTTTTTCTTCATATTTTATTTAAGAGAATGGTTTTTGAAAATAATTTGAGTTGGTGAGATTTTGAAAAATAACTTGATATTTATCAAGAACTCATTGTAAGAAGACCCAAGAGTAAGCCACGGGATCGGAAACCAACCGAATTTGAAAGCAACTGAATTTAGCTCTAAGCTAACTTAAAGTGGATTTATATAGGAATCACTCTATAAGAAGCCGAGCAACCAAATATATGTATCCTAACGATTTTCGAAGGTTAAATTGAATTTTAACTTCGAGATCGCAACACAATAAAGTCAATGTAACTACCAAATATTATTAAAGAAGTGTTACAATAATAACACACTATATATATAACCAAAGAACCAAATATGTATATATGTATATAAAACAAAAAGAAAAAGAAAAACAGAAAGTATATGTAAATAAATTCAAATCGACAGAATATATATAAACTTAAAAATCTGAAAATATATACATATTATAATACTAACTAAAAATAACTAACCGGTATATGTATTTTTTCTAAAAAAAACTGTATATAAAAATAAAATTATAAATTATAAATAAAATATAAAGTATTATAAAAAATTATAATATATATATATATATATATATATATATATATATATATATATATATATATATATATATATATATATATATATATATATATATATATATATATATATATATATATATATATATATATATATATATATATATATATATATATATATATATGACTTGAAACAATGGTAAAATTAAAACAAAAGTATAATATATAACTAGAAAAAGAAAATGCAGTATATATATATATAACTAAAAACCAACAAGTAAAAATTAAAATAAATTTTTAAACCGCAATATATATGTATATACAAACTTGAAATCCGAAAGTATAATATGTATGGGAAACTGACACCAAAAGAACAAATAGATATACATACTTATAATGCCAAAAAAACTCAAAAGACCCAACTATATATATATATATATATATATATATATATATATATATATATATATATATATATATATATATATATATATATATATATATATATATATATATATATATATATATAATCAAAACATATATACTTATATCCATAAAACATATATGTGCATGATAAAAAAACTATATATCAAAATAAATAATGATCAAGACATCTACATACTCTTATTGTCAAATACAACAAACTGAAAATAAAAATAAGTAGTAAAAAATGTAAAAACAATAACGCGGGATAAGTCAAGAAGAAAAACGTAACAAACATTTATACAGCAAACGACGATCGGAAACAGAAACAAGTTGTTGAAGGTGTGGTGTCGGAGTTGTCGTGTAGTTTATGCATGGTTTCAATGGTGTGGATGGTTTTTTGGAAGAGTGAAAGTGATTAAAGAAAGTTATGGAGGAGATTGTATGAAGGATATGTTGTGGTTGTTTTGTGGTGTAGTTGAAAGGAGTATGTGGTGATGAAAAGTGAAGAAGAAAAACTCCCTCCCCTGCGTGTTCTGTCGCTCTCATAAAGTGAGTTTTCCCACTTTTTTCCTTTTGCATTTTTTACTGAGAAAGAGGGGAAGTATGTGTGTGTGTGGAGAAAGAGTTTTATGGATGAATGTAGTCAAGGATGAGTTAAGAGATGCGCCGCCATGTGTCTTACCGTTGGTGGTCTCCTCCCTCATTGTAAACAAGTTGGTACTTATACCAATCTAGTAGGGTTTTCTTTTAAAATCAAATATCCACAATACCCTTAATGAGTGTTAATAGTGTTAAAACTAGTTAAAAATAAATTGAATCAAATAAAATTACATTAGTTTAAATAATTAAAATTCATTCGAAATAAAAACGTAGAAAATTCTATTTATTTATTTCGAACATTTTGACAAATAAAATAAAATTAAAATGACTCAAAATGAATAAAAATCGGGCACAAAAGTGCTAGAAAAATTAAATTGAATGCATCAAAATGATCAGTGTAAAGTAAACTTCTCGAAAACACACAACTTTTTGTCAAGTTTTGAAATGGAAAACGCCAGGTTAAAACACTCAGACGGATCAAAATGTGTCAGAAAAATAAATCGAGCACACCAGGTTGAACTACGTGAAACATAGATTAATAAAACTGATGTTTGCAAGCTTGATTTTGAAATTTTTCGCCCAATGTTTTGGCACACATTTGACAATTGATTCAACCGGTTTGCCTGTAGATCTAAAAATTTATTTTGACTAATATTTTAGGCACTATGCGATATTGAATGGATGTTATGATACGCAAAGATGCAATGACTATGATAAATCTGTTAAATTGGTGATTCAAAGTCAAAATTTGGGTGTGACAGTTGCCCCTATTTAAGTATCTTCAACTAGAGAATATGAAGCAGGACACTCTTCATATGATCATAGTGGGAGATAGTTAAATACTAAGAAGACCCGAATTTTGATCCTGAAATGCAAATGATATGATATGACATGTTATGAATGTATGAATGACTCTTTTTTTCGATCTGCTAGGGATATGTTGAGACATAAGATAAACCCTAGCAAGATGCTTTATGATGGATGTAAAATGAAACAAAGATCTGTGGAGAATGATGTAGACATATGATAAAGGTGGCCCACAAAAAATAAAAAATAAGGGTAGAAATTCACAGGGGATAACAATCCTACTAGAGGAAAGACAACTGGGGAATATGCAAAAAGATTTTAATAACATGTTAATACATGACCTACAACACTAGAATATTAAAAAAATGTCAACAACATGTTCAAACATGACTTGACAACACTTGAATATTGAAAGAACGCTCAATTAACAAGTTCAAACATGACCTGACAGTATTAGGGAACATACAAAGAAGGTTTGAATAACAGGTTCAAACATGACCTGATTATAGCTTGAATATCAAGGAAAGTTTAGTCAATAGATTCATACATGACCTGATTATAGCTTGAATATCAAGGAAAGTTTAGTCAATAGATTCATACATGACCTGATAACACATGAAAAATCAAATAATTCCATCAATAAGTTCATACACGTCCTGACCATTGGAACATTAAAAGAGTTTCAATAATAGGTTCAAACATGACTTGACAATGCTGGGGTATATTAAAAATATCCATCAACAGGTTCAAACATGACCTGACAATGCTGGGGTATATTAAAAATATCCATCAACAGGTTCAAACATGACCTGACAATACCGAAAAAATACAAAGAAAGCTTTATCAACAGGCTAATACATGACCTGACAACATTGGAAAATTCAAAGTGTTTCAACAATAGGTTCATACATGACCTAATAATGCTAGAAAATCAAGGAAAGTTAAATCAATAGGTTCATACATGACCTCAACATTAGGATAATCAAGGTAAGTTTCATCCATAGGTTCATACATGACCTAACAATACTTGGAAAAATCAAAGGGAGTTTTATCAACATGTTCATACATGACCCGACGACACTGGAAAATTCAAAGAAAGTATATCCATAGGTTCATGCATGACTTGACAATTATGGAGGTTTCACAGAGATTTTAACAACAAATTCATACATGACCTGACAACACTAGAAAACCCAAAGAAAACTTCAACAACAGGTTCATACATGACCTGACACTATTGGAAAACAAACAAATCAAGTTTCATCAACAAGTTCATACATGACCTGACACTTTAGAATACATCTGAAAGTTCTGGAGATTTCTAACAGGGAACTTATGCAAAACAAAGATAAGCGGGAGTCTTCTTAAAAGTAGATCATCCACACAAAAGGCTACAATGATTCTTTACAAAGAAATCAAACAAAACCAACATCATTGGAGTTTTCTAACACGAAAAATCTCCAAGCTTCTGGGAATTCCTCAAGATGATGAGTCATACATGACTTTCACGGAACCATCAGGAAATACAGGGTAATCAAACTCTCTGTACGTGCCAACAACAATTGGACTTTGACCGTAAAGAATGGATTACAACCAGCTTTTAACGAATAGGTGCCAACAACAATTGGACTTTGACCATAAGCAACAAATTACAACCAGCTTTTAACGGATAGGCGCCAATAACAATTAGACTTTCACCGTAAGCAATGGATTACAACCAACTTTTAACGGATAGGTGCCAACAACAATTGGACTTTGACCGTAAGCAAAAGGATTATAACCAGCTTTTAACGGATTGATGCCAACAACAATTGGACTTTGACCGTAAGCAATGGATTACAACCAGCTTTTAACGGATTTTGCCAACAAAAATTGGACTTTGACCGTAAGAAATGGATTACAACCAGCTTTTAACAGATTTTGCCAACAACAATTGGACTTTGACCGTAAGCAATGGATTACAACCAACTTTTAATGGATTTTGCCAACAACAATCAGACTTTGACTGTAAGCAATGGATTACAACCAACTTTTAACGGATTTTGCCAACAACAATTGGACTTTGCCGAAGGCAATAGTAAAGCAATTACTGACTACAATGGAGTTTGCCAGCAACAACTGGACTTGAAATGATGTTGGTGACAACCAAACTTCAGATACCAATTACGATTATATTTACAAACGGAGTGACGGTGATGCCAATGACAATTGGGTTTAAAACGAGTTCTAGTAACAACTAAACTTGGAATAATGCCTAGTGACAACTAAATTTTTGGAGACACCAATGCGTCTAAAAGTAATTCTAGGGAATGTCATAGGGGTTCTAGAAGTGCGTCAGAACAAAAATGACATGTCCGAGAATTCATAGGAGAGTAAAAGAAACAAATTCTGGAAATGCATCAGAATACAGACACATTCGGTAATACATTGAGGAAATTCTGGAAATACATCAGAATACAGACACATCCGAGAATACATCAGATAGGTAGGGAACATCTAGAAATACATTAGACAAGTTATAGAAATACATCAATAAACAAAGGAGTAATCCAGAAATTCATCGGATAATCCCAAAAGGAATTAAACCTCATGGACAAAATTTCCAACTGAGTTGGACTGGAAGATGACTGCGAAAACTGGATGATGGATTAAGGGCACCAAAGACAAGCTGGAATTAGAGGTCAGAGGATATAGGATCAACAACAAGACATGGGTCAATGCAAAATGAACACGAAGTACATTTCGGCTATGCATGATTTGAATTTGCATGATATATGAATGATCATGATTATGAGAATGCTGACACTTGAGTGGACTGGGAGTTGTAGAGGATTTTTATGGATACCATGATTCCTCAACACCAAGAACTCAACCAAATATATGTGATAGATATTGTCAAAGGAGAATTCTATCAATCTTGACAGCCACAAACTTTGCCAATGGGATCCTTTATAAGGACTAATGAACTATACTAGCATGATTTTCGGACACTCGTCTCGAACTCAATAGTTGTTGACACATGGAAGAATTTGTTTGAGTAGTTTGAAAGCATGAAGGGGATGTGCCCCTCTGTGGCTCATCTTGCCCCAGTCTGCTGGATCTTTGAAAATGTTCACCATGAAAGTGAGTTTGAAACAGCTTGACATGAGACGATCTCGAGATGGATTGCCCCAATGTTTGAATACCGCAATGATCTCACCCTGATTAACCAAAACCTGGAATGGTAGACTTCTGATTGACTATCCTTGTCTAGTTGGACTCAATGAGCTTTTGAGGTGGCTTGCCCTAGTCTGAGTCTTAAAGCAAATTACTCTTGGCTAACTGAACCTTGGGGTGATTGGCTCGGATCAACTGACTCTCAAAGTGATTTGCCCCTGATTGGACTTCTTTCACTTTATCAAGTTCCTCAATTGTATATTGTTGGAATTTCTTTAATGCTAAGTGTTGACTCGCAAATAAGACCGTTCATTCGAAAATGGTAATTTTCATGTGGTGCTTATGCAAAAGTTTGAAATCAAAATTTATTGATATGAACGGGTGAAATACAGTGAACAAATTACTGATAAGAACATAATGATGATCTAGTCATTCACAGTACACATATTGGTGTGATCAAATTATTAACAAAAATCGTTTGGAGTCATGTTAACACAACCTTGTTGTAGTATGCTTTCAGAATAAACCATGCCTCAATTAGGTCTTTTAAGGGTTGTAATTTGGCATGGTTCACGTTTTTTTTAAACAAAAGGATATAAGGCTCAAATTTAATTTTAACCCACCCCTTCTTCTTGATGATCTCCAATTCCTATATTCAGTTAATTCGATACACGCATTCGACTTCCAAGAGGGTTCAAAGGTGTGATGAGGATTCAAGATGAATTTTCTTAAAATGGCAGTCACCTTATTTTGCTTGGTTTTGTTGAGGATTTGAGGACCTCTTTTTTTGTTTTTCTTTATCCTTAATTTTTCCTCGACTGCTTCTTTGAAGCTTTCGGTCCATTGGGATGCCCTAACTTTTGCCTAAGTCATTTTGTGGTATTTGACTTAGCGGGCTTTTTTCTCTTTTTTAGAAAGGTGTTGACTGCCACATTATTGGTGGATGAGAATCAACCAACACTAATTTTATCTTTTCTTAGCTTCTTCTACACTTTAACATGTGTGCGAAGGATAACATGTGGTTGAACCTATTTGGAGGGTGTACAGATGGACGGATTCTTTTGAAAGATCGAATGCATGGTCAAACTATTTGAACACAACTACCCTGCCCCAGGTTAAGATTAAGGGTTTTTAGATCCGAAAGAAACACCAACTTCTAGGCTCAAAGTGGTTGACTATGGATTAACTCCTTATGTCTTCAGTTTTTGGAGATTTGAAACAATGCCTTACATCATCGACAAGGTTTTCTTCAAAAGCATACCACAATAATTTTAGGTGTTTCGTTTTCATCCTCCTCCTCCCAATCTTTGTTAACACGGTGGTTTGATAAACTGAAGTGAATGAGAGAAATATTTTTTGTTTTTAACATAAATGAAAAATGAGTGAATATGAATGGATTAATTCAAAAGATGCATAAACATTTCATTAATCTTACAATTAAAAGAAAACAACAATGCTTAAAAGCAACTAGCAATCAACATGCAAGGAAATTACAAAAGAAATGCTGAAACAACCAAATGATTGTCAGCTTTAGGGAAATGACTTCTTCAAACTTGATCCATTAACTTCGGGGGACACCCCTTGAGGTCTTCCCACTTATCTGGGTGATGGGTTAACGTTCACTACCAAGCTTCCTTCTTGAAAGGCTATGTACTTGTTATCAATCAGCTGTTGTACTTTGGCTTTGAAAGCGTCACAGTCTTCAGTTGAGTGCCCTTCTGATCCGGCATGATATCCACATTTCACATTTGGGTCATACCCGGGTGGGTAAGGTTGTGGAACCGGCTTAAGAGACTTGGGAACCACCAAAGAGTTTTAAATCAGAGGTTGTAGAAGTTGGTTATATGTCATGAGGATTGGATGACGAGGATCATTGTTTCTTTCCAAGTTATTTTGAGGCCTATGCTGATTTTGATATCTCGGGTCTTGGGCTTTTTAATTTGGATGAGAAGCAAACCAGGATTGTTGGTAATGAAGACCAAAAGGTAGTGGTTACTGGTATGGCACTTTGGGCATTGTTAACTGCTCATTTTCATCCACGTGAAGGTTGGGATCAAGAAGCTTTTTGACATTGGCACGAAGATCTTCAAATTCTTTTCATTTAATCTCATCGTTGGACGCAACCCTCTTAGATCCACTACTCATTTCTCCTTTGCTTCTGTTGGCATGGGTCGTGACATTATAAATCCAAGGTGATATCTCAATTCTCTTATCAGGAAATGATGATATCTCGTTAGCCACCTCCCTGCCTTCTTCCTTGTGGTACAAAACCTTGAGGGGTTTCTGAGGTCCTTTGCCTTTCTCGCTACTTGGCCCAGAAATCAAGATGTATGTACCTGAGCTTTCCTCCTTGAGTGTTGGTGACCTAATGTCAATCAATCTTTGCAGATTGAACTTAAAACTCTTGCATTCCTCGATGGAGTGCCCCATTGTTCCAGTATGGTATCTGCACTTGACCTTAGGGTGATCTTCTTCAAAGACTAAGCTCTTTTTGTTAATCAGCTCTCGTACAAAGGCTTTCAGCGTTAAGCAAGAATCTAGGTCATGTCCCGCTGCCCCTTTATGGAATTCACATGTTACATTTGGGTTGTACCATGGTAGGTATGGTGACGTAGGTGTGAGAACTCGAGGGGTCACCAAAGTATTCTGGATCACCTGTGGATAGAGCTTGCTATATGGCACCGAAATCGGGTCGTTGTGATTTTTGTTCCCCTTGTTCTAATTCTGATTTTTGTTCCGAACCTGACTTTAGTGATTTTGAGGAGGAATATCCAGAGGATGTTGATGATGACATCCTGAAGGAGGGCCATATGCCGGTAGATGAGGAGTTGCCATATAGATTTGCCTTTGACTCAGGGTAACACCTGATGGATGTGGAGTCGTAGCTCCCTCTGTTGCAACAATAAGTATGTGATGATCCTCTTTTCTCAATAAGGCTTACAGGGTTTCCACGACCCATCCCATTTGGCTCTTCAAAATATTGAGTTCCTCCTTCAATGCTTCTTGACTTTTCCTTAGCTCGTCCATCATCTCTTGAGACATGGTTCTTTGTTCTAGACGCGTGTCAGGAATCACTTTGCAGATTATGGACAAAGGATGGATGAGTTTTTTTTGTAATTTGTCTGGAAAATGACATGCATTATGATGAGATGCAGATGCAATGGAATGTAAATGAATGCAATGTAAGCCATGCATATTTGTTTTTTTTTTCAATACACGGGTTCAAAAGTTTGAGGTACTGATGAATCTGATTGTTTTCCAAGAATAGGTTCTCACCGGGTAATCTAGGGTTTCAAAAAAGTTCCTAGAGTCATGGATCCATTAGACTGTTTGCTGCCTATGGCAACTTACTTGTCGGGCATCAACTCCATCCAAAGAATCTACTCTAAGTGAGGTTCTCGCATCGATCCAACGAGAAATTCATCTCGTAGACCCATACTACGCAACCATCTTTCCTAGTTGGACACATGATTAAGGTTCTACAAATGGTCCTTAGAGTCATGGATCCTTATGAAAATATCGAAGCTTATGGCAACTTACTTGCCGAGCAACAACATCCTCCAAAGGATCTACTCTAAGTGAGGTTCTCGTACTGACCCAACGAGAAATTCATCTCGCAGACCCGCACTACTCAACCTCGTCCTATCTTATGTTTTTACTCGAGGCTCGGGTAAAAAGTTTTTCCCACAAGGTTTGCAATCAGAGTATCCAAGTACCAAAGCATAGTGGAACCAATACAATAGATTTTATCAATATGACAACAAAGATAGCAAAAACAATAAAGAAAAGCCACACAAGTAAACAAACAAAGTCACACAAACGACCTAACTAGGCTTGACTCACTTAGGGAAACAACATTGTCCCCAGCAGAGTCGCCATCTGTCGCACCTCGAAAAATGAGAGCACGACTTAGCGAAGCGCAATCGCACACTCGCATGATGGACTGAACAGAGTCGCCACCGAACTTTATTTATTCCTAAAAAGGAAATAGGAAATATCGATAAAACCCAAGAAAGAACGACAATGATTATGGTCGTCGCAACCAATATCAGGGTTCGGGAGTCGATTACGCAAGTGGAAGGTATTAGCACCACTCACGTCCGTTGTACTCAACGGGAACCATTAGGTTAATTGTGCGCGTTAGTGTTAGCTTGAAGTGTTAGGATTCTCAAGTTATTATGAGGGAAAGAATAATAGGATCAAAAGAAAAGAAAAGATGTTTTTGGATTTTTGCAACAAAGGGGACTAAACCTAAGTTTTTTATTAATGGGCCTGACAAGATTTTGCAATCCTGCTCCTACGTACCTCAATAGAGAACTCAAGGCTTACGTAGTTCTAGATAGAAAATGTTTATGTGTTGGTCGAATTTAGCGAAAGCTATATTGTATTAATCGATGAAAAACATTGTTTTACCCAAAACAGATGAGGAGCGGATGTAAACCACACATCGAATGGATTTAGAAATCAACATTCGGAAAGACGTCACTTATCTCAACTCAACAATTATGGACGAAGCATTGCTTTACATCACCTTAAGACAAGATTTCTTTCGTTTATGAAAAGGTTTTCCTGATGGATCGCACGACGGCGAAAAAAAGTTTGATTGGTTGAAAGTATTTTTGGGTTTGAATAACGAGTATTTATGACTTGCAAGCTCTTACAACTTGGGTCTAATACTCGGGACTACATTTTGACCTTTCACCCAGGCAATCTTTTTCTTCCAATTTTAATTATGAAAATGATTTGAATATTTACAAGTGTTTTAGAAGAGAAGACAAACTTAAGACTTACAAGCTCTTACAACTTGGGCCTAATATTCGGGATTACGACTGGATATTTCATCCAGGTAATCTTTTTCTTCCGATTTTATTGAGAAAAGAAATTTGAATATTTACAAGAATTTTGAAGAGAAGACGAATACTTATGGCTTGCAAGCTCTTACAACTTGTGCCTAATAGTCGGGATTACGACTGAATATTTCATCCAGGTAATCTTTTTCTTCGGATTCACTTAGGGAAATGTCTTGAATAATTACAAGTGTTTTGAAGAGAAGACGAATACATAGGGCTTACAAGCTCTTACAACTTGAGCCTAATATTCGAGATTACGACTGGATATTCCATCCAGGGTGATCTTTTTCTTCATATTTTATTTAAGAGAATGGTTTTTGAAAATAATTTGAGTTTGTGAGATTTTGAAAAATAACTTGATATTTATCAAGAACTCATTGTAAGAAGGCCCAAGAGTAAGCCACGGGACCGGAAACCAACCGAATTTGAAAGCAACTGAATTTAGCTCTAAGCTAACCTAAAATGGATTTATGTAGGAATCACTTTATAAGAAGCCGAGCAACCAAATATATGTATCCTAACGATTTTCAAAGGTTAAATTGAATTTTAACTTCGAGATCGCAACACAATAAAGTCAATGCAACTACCAAATATTATTAAAGAAGCGTTACAATAATATCATACTATATATATAACCAAAGAACCAAAAATGTATATATATATATATATATATATATATATATATATATATATATATATATATATATATATATATATATATATATATATATATATATATAAAACAAAAAGAAAAAAAAAACAGAAAGTATATGTAAATAAATTCAAATCGACAAAATATATATAAACTTAAAAATCTGAAAATATATACATATTATAAAACTAACTAAAAATAACTAACCGGTATATATATTTTTTCTAAAAAAAACTGTATATAAAAATAAAATTATAAATTATAAATAAAATATAAAGTATTAAAAATTTATAAATATATATAAAACAAAATCAACATACATATATATATATATATGTATATATATATATATAAAATTTGAAACAACGGTAAAATTAAAACAAAAGTATAATATATAACTAGAAAAAGAAAATGCAGTATATATATATATATATATATATATATATATATATATATATATATATATATATATATATATATATATATATATATATATATATATATATATATATATATATATATATATATATATATATATATATATATATATATATATATATATATATATATATATATATATATATATATATATATATATATATATATAAAACTAAAAACCATCAAGTAAAAATTGAAATAAATTTTTAAACCACAATGTATATGTATATACAAACTTGAAATCTGAAAGTATAATATATATGGGAAATTGATACCAAAAGGAGAAATATATATACATACTTATAATGCCAAAAAAACTCAAAAGACCCAAATATATATATATATATATATATATATATATATATATATATATATATATATATATATATATATATATATATATATATATATATATATATATATATATATATATATATATATATATATATATATAATCAAAACATATATGTTTATATCCATAAAACATATATGTGCATGATAAAAAAACTATATATCAAAACAAATAATGATCAAGACATCTACATACTCTCATTGTCAAATACAACAAACTGAAAATAAAAATAAGTAGTAAAAAATGCAAAAACAGTAACGCGAGATAAGTCAAGAAGAAAAACGTAACAAACATTTATACGGCGAACGACGGCCGGAAACAGAAACAAGTTGTTGAAGGTGTGATGTCGGAGTTGTCGTGTAGTTTATGCATGGTTTCAATGGTGTGGATGGTTTTTTGGAAGAGTGAAAGTGATTAAAGAAAGTTATGGAGGAGATTGTATGAAGGATATGTTGTGGTTGTTTTGTGGTGTAGTTGAAAGGAGTATGTGGTGATGAAAAGTGAAGAAGAAAAACTCCCTCCCCTGCGTGTTCTCTCGCTCTCATAAAGTGAGTTTTCCCACTTTTTTCCTTTTGCATTTTTTACTGAGAAAGAGGGGAAGTATGTGTGTGTGTGGAGAAAGAGTTTTATGGATGAATGTAGTCAAGGATGAGTTAAGAGATGCGCCGCCATGTGTCTTACCGTTGGTGGTCTGCTCCCTCATTGCAAACAAGTTGGTACTTATACCAATCTAGTAGGGTTTTCTTTTAAAATCAAATGTCCACAATACCCTTAATGAGTGTTAATAGTGTTAAAACTAGTTAAAAATAAATTGAATCAAATAAAATTACATTAGTTTAAATAATTAAAATTCATTCGAAATAAAAACATAGAAAATTTTATTTATTTATTTCGAACATTTTGACAAATAAAATAAAATTAAAATGACTCAAAATGAATAAAAATCAGATGCAAAAGTGCTAGAAAAATTAAATTGAATGCATCAAAATGATCAGTGTAAAATAAACTTCTCGAAAACACACAACTTTTTGTCAAATTTTGAAATGGAAAACGCCAGGTTAAAACACTCAGACGGATCAAAATGTGACCGAAAAAATAAATCGAGCACACCAGGTTAAATTACGTGAAACATAGATTAATAAAACCGATGTTTGCAAGCTTGATTTTGAAATTTTTCGCCCACTGTTTTGGCACACATTTGACAATTGATTCAACTGGTTTGCCTGTAGATCTAAAAATTTATTTTGACTAATATTTTAGGCACTATGCGGTATGGAATGGATGTTATGATACGCAAATATGCAATGACTATGATAAATCTGTTAAATTGGTGATTTAGGGTCAAAATCAGGGTGTGACAGAGATGTTCTTGATGTGCTTCGGAAGATTATTGAGGAAATCAAAGCTAATAATGCATTGGTCAAAGAGTGTTTGGACAAACAGGATATGCTGTTTCAGTTGATACTATCTAGACTTCCTCCGCCTCCTCCTCAGAACCCTTAACACCTTATTTTCTTTAAAAAAAATGTTTTGTTTTTAATGCTTCTGTTTGTATCTTTTCTGACTTTTGGCATTATTCAATGAAAAGTGTGTTTGTTTCTCTTTAATTCTTTTATTATTTTGTCTACGTCTTTTTGATTGATGACAAAGGGGAAGAAACATATCTAAGGGGAAGATGCATAATTATTTTTGATGTACCTAAATCCCTAACTAAAGACCCAAACATTGTTTAATGCTTTCTACTAATAACTACTTTGAAGAATAATGTTAACTGTTTTACAAGGTTGAGTTCTTAAGCCAGAATGGTTAAGTATCAAAAGCTTTCATGAAGTTTCAAAGATCAGAATACAAGTTTCCAATTTCTGTTGAAATGGTCTTCTATCTGAGTCCGTTAAAACCTTCATGTTGATGGTCAGTAATAACCATGTTCCGAACTTAGAACATTAGGGACTTGGCATCAAGTTCTGAAGAATTTAGAAAACTTTGGCATTAGCATACAACTATGAGGAAGAGTTTCCTCCATAGTAATCCGACATAGAAATCAAGTTTCTTTTAAGAAGAATTCTCATCCAGGTTCTGAAAGTTCTTTTCAAAGAGCTCTTCAAAGGTAATCCAACTCTGAAAGAGAATTTCAAAGAGAACCAAAATTCAAGTTCCGACTGAAGACAACCAACTTTAAAGCGTCTTTAAAAGAACTCAAGAAAGCTTTTGAAGTGAAACTCATGAGAATGTTGATGTTAACAAACCAGTGCTCTAGACAACATCAAGCAACTTCTGAAGACAAACCAGATTCTAATTGAAAATCACTCTGGTACTTCAAAAGGTTAATCCGGAAAGTGTTCTTTCATTCTGATTTTATCTTTTTAAGGATTATACATCTCAGGGAGAGCTTTGTGCTTCTGTAAGATGTATTCTTCTGGGATTTCCCTATACAAAACTGTTCATCAAAATACATGTTTTGTCATCATAAAAAAGGGGGAGATTGTTAGAACAAGATTTATTTTTGCATCTATACCTTGAGTTTTTATGATAACAATGTTGTATTTTTGTGAGAAAATTTTTGGTACCCTAATGGTTTATTATTGTGTAGCTTTAACAACCAATCCTGATTCTGAGTATATGACGTGCAACGTCATCAGTTTCTGAACAATGAGTTCCAAATCCCCTTCTGCGCCAGTTATTAGAAGTTCTGGAAGATATTCAATGTTGCTACTGCAATGATCTTTCTACTTCTGTGCGAATTCACTCCCAAGAAGCTTATGAGAAAACGCTATGTTGTTGCTGGAATGTTCTCTTAGATCGTCCTTCTAGACGTGACTTTGAACACTAAAGCTTCTAAAGAATGGCAAGCTTCTAAAGTTGTTTTGCATATCTAAAGATTCTGAAGATCTCAAGCCAGACGATTGAGGTTATCAAGGTTTTGACTGTAGATTCTGAAGACTCTGAAGATTCTGAAGATCTCAAGCTAGACGCTATCAAGGTTCTGACCAAAGATTCTGAAGTTTCTGAATCCAACTCTATGTTTCTTCATTTCAGGCTTCATCAAGTTTCATCAAAAGCCAATGAACTTGAAGATAAGATCAAATGGGAACATGATAAAATAGTACATAATATAAGTCAAATATCCTTTCCACTACCTGATTGCATGGGCAAAGGACAATACTATACATCATACATGTCATTGATTTTGTGGGCGAATGGCAGTATGCGGTATCACTCCTTTTATCATCTAACAGTGAACAACCACCCTATGAGCTTTCCCAATTTCCCCCTTCAACGGTCTTCTTCTTATGCTATATAAGTGAGACTTGGAGACTTGAGGAAAATCCATTGGTTATACAATATTTTAACAAGTTTGTTTCTTTGTGAAAAGTTATCATTCTTTTGTACACACTTTTTCTTTAAGTGTTTGTTTATCATTTGTATAAAATATGCTTGTATAGAAGCAACTTGTAACACAAAATATTATTCAAACTGTTTGTTTGATTCCTTAAGGAGGTTATCCTTGAGAAGACAAAAAAGGTTATTCTTTGTGAGTCCTTAAGGAGACTAGGGTATAGTTGGACCTTTGAGAAGACAAAGAAAGATATTCTTTGTGATTATTGTAATCTGTTGATTATAGTGGATTAAGTCCTTGTATATAAGGCAAAATCACCTTGGCGGGTGGATTGGAGTAGCTTTGAGTTTCAAGCAAACCAAGATAAAAATACTTGTGTTTTTATCTCTTTATTATTAACTTGTTAGTGGTGTTCTTGTTTTGGAAAAAGCTTTTGCTTGTAAAACCCAATTCAAACCTCCATTTCTTGTGTTTTTCACACCTTCAGGATGATCATATCTCCTAGTTCTACTTTTTATTATTTGTTAAAATATGTTTTCCAAACTGAATCAAACACTCTTTTGTGATAGTTTTATCTAAACATAATTAGAGCGAAATTTGGTACTCATACACCTTTCTTTGGGATCTATATTTTTACTACTTGACACAACCGTGCACTTGCGATTCACACAAATCACACCACCAACATTCACCCATCGATATGTCTTAACGAAGTTACTGTCACGTTCCCTCCCATGACAAACAACTTTTATTTCCGTCTCAACCAATACAGGGGGAGACATCGACTTCTCGACATGGTTTTCACCACTATCAAGTTTCTATGGAAATAGACTCTCCGAAGAATCCCTAGAAGGATCCATGTTTGAAATAGATTCTCAAGACGTCCCTTCCATTTCCAAATCATCAATCAAATGGGTAATTTTTGGTTTAAAATCCATGTTGACAGAGGAAAAGGAATGCGATTCAGACGCCATTCCCATTCTTGAAGAAGAAGAAACACTACCATCTGAATCACTCTCGATGACGACATGGCTATTATTCATCATCATAAAAATGAAGTAAAATATTAGAATGAAAAGCTGAAGGGAAGAAAGGTAACTCAAAATGTAAGGTAAAAGGCGATGAAGCAGAGAGAAGGACGAAAGATAAAGCTTTGAAGCTTTGAATGGACGTTAACACTTACTTCGTTAAAACGCTCTTAGAGAAGAGAAAGAGGCTCAAAGCAAACAAGTGAAACTCAGTCTACAAGATTGCAAAAAAATTTATCCATATTCCCTCTATCCTTATATAGGCAAAGAAAGTTGAGTGAATCATATTAAAAATGTAAGAAACAAGCAAGGATTAAGGTTATATTTTGCCTTGGGAACACAATCCAACTCAAGTGTATAGTAAGCTACGTCACACTATTCTGGACCTTTTTAGGTCACACGTCAAAGAGAAATGGTAAAATATTTTAATGATAGAACTACATTAAATGCATCTGTTCCCCATTATATTTTGGCAAAACCAATGTAGCGCATGCCAGCTAACGCCTAGAAAGCCATTCTCATGGGAATACCAAGATTATTAAAAGACTCCCCCAACATCCAGAATGCTTGACGAGTCTTGAGAGAAACTGTTATGTGTCAGCTAAAGGCCTAAGGACCCACTGCTCCATGCCATCCAAAATCCCAATAATGCGAGGCCCACTTATTCAACCTGTTCCAACAAGCCCAAGGTATAAATACCTTCACAAAGAGTTTTTAGGTACACAATATCTAATATCCACTCCCATTACAATTATCTTAAACCCTAAACTGACTTGGGCATTCGAGTGCTAACCATGCAAGTACCACCTCTCTGAAGCACTATATCAGAGATTAGCAATGCAAATTTAAGATCGAGCCGATCAATAAGAGTCAATTTAAGATCAACACTTTTGGTTCAATAAACACTATGATCGCAACCTTTCATCCATATTATCACATCAAGGAATCACTCGTGAAGCTTTGCTATGTCGTATCTTCCGTGATCTCTCCCATTTCTAGTTCTGCAACAGAACAACTACCATAATCAATTAGGCTAATCGATTATTGCACATGAATAATTGATTGTTCAAGCCATAATGGGAGGTTTTAATATTTAGACATTACCAATCATTAAGAAACTTTTCCAATTGTTTCTAGATGTTATAAGCTAAAAATAATTGATTATTAAGTTGTAAAGTTGCTTCAATCTGATCATTTAATTCCCTAATCAATTATCTAGGCTTTAAAAAAATTAGGTGGTTTTAACAAAATAACATAGGATTCTCAAATGTTTTTAGTGTGCGTGTGTGTGATTTGGAATTAGTAATTCAGAAAATTCCCTTGTGCCTTTATAAGACACTCACTCAGATGGACACGACCAAACAAGTTTCCACACTTCCTCTCTTTCGCAACTATGAAGTTTCAAGTATTGAAATTGTTATCTTTGACTTTAGCATCACACAAAAACTTTGAATCTTCTAGCTTGAGGAGGTTTGAGATATCTTCAAGTTGATTACCATCACCAGAGAGTTAGAAGCACAAACCACCAGAGAAGCTTGAAACAGAAGTCTTCACTTGAATGTCGTTCAACCACAATGTTAACTTCAAAGATACGACTTGATCTTTAAGAGGAACTCCAAAAGGATAGCTTGATAAAATATCTTAAGAGCATCTTAGACCGCTTGAGTTATCTTCAAGAGATAAATACTTCACTAGATATCGGTTGATATCAAGTGTTATCATCATCAAAACCAAACAGTTGATTGCAGCTTCGCTATCAACAAACTTCACCACTTTGCATCACCTTGACAATACCTGCAAGTACATAGATTCACAAGAAAAAGTTCGAGTGAGATAACAAGCTAATGCAAATTCCATTTTTATAAAAATCTAAGTAAACATGAAAAATCATCTAAATGATTACATAAGCCTAACGTTAATCCAATTATAGAGGCCAACAAAGACTTCCTTTGAATAATCTTTTTTCAAAATTTGATTAATCTTTAAAATGAGCTACTATTAGGGGGGAGGGGTATGTTTAAACATGTTTTGATTATTAACTCAATAATATCAGCTATTCTAAATGATATCAAGGAATGAATCTAAATCAAAAGTGTGTTTTGATATGAAGTTCAAATACTTTTATTTTATTAGGATCATGTTGTAAACAATAATTTATCTCTTGTATTATTAAAATATATACATAGACTCACATAAATAGTTTTTTTCTTTCTAAAAACACCACTCTTTCAAAAACCTCTTGAGAAAGCTTATTTGAAAAAGGCAAAGATGATTTTTAACGTACATAATTGATTATAGTTATGTAGACAATCAATTATGAAAAGTATCTCTCCTTATAATTGATTATAGATGTGGTATAATCAATTATGAGGCGTATCTTGCTGAATAATTGATTATGGTTAATACATAATCAATTATGGTGCATATCTGAGCAAAGATTTCCTAAAATTATTTTAAATAAACGTTTATAAGCATACCATAATTGATTATCAATCGATTTTATACCTTTTTCATTATTTCCTTTTTTACGGAAATTTATGACAACTCAGCTATATAAAGGACTATGTGATCATTTATATAATATACCAGCTAGCTAAAAACCATACAAAAGTCTTCTCTCCTTCTTATATTTTTTACCCGTTTCATACATTTGATATATATATATATATATATATATATATATATATATATATATATATATATATATATATATATATATATATATATATATATATATATATATATATATATATATATATATATATATATAAAATACTCTTTTTAGTCCCTTAACTATACACTGGAGTTTTGATTGGTCCTTTATTTTTATTTTTCGTGTCACATTGGTTCTTTAACTTTATAATAGATGCATATGAGTCCCTTTTGTCTATTTTCCTCAAACGTCCGTTTATTTAAGCTACATGGCAACTGAGTTGGCAATGGTACAATCTGAAAAATCAAAACACATGTGTAATCAACATGTCCACATGTCTTTTGATGAATATTCTTTTTTAACATTCCCATTCTTCTTATTCTTCTTCCTACTTACTTCTTTCTCTATTCTCAATTCATACCTCTCTCATCCATGGCTTCAATCACCCACTGCACCAAATTTATATGCAATCCCTCAATCCTTTCCTCAATCACAACCCTTCCTAAGTTCCTTCCCACTCATTCTCTTTGTTATTCTATACTATTTTTCATCGTCCATCGCTATTCTCTCACATCAAGACTCGTGTTGTTATCATAAAATCCTTAGCAGCTCCAGGGGCAAAAAAAAAATATGAACGAGTTGAAAAAGTCCAGAACATAGAAGAATTCGACCAAGCATTTCTATAAGCAAAAGACAAAGTCGTAGTTGTCGAATACACCACCAAAGAAAATCCAGAAAGCAACGAGATATACCATTTCTTAGTTAACCTCAGTCGAACTTGCAATGGCGTTGAGTTCATCCTCGTCATGAGAGACGAATCATAGAAAACCAAAGAACTCTTCAAAAGAGAAAAATTAGACAAAGTACCACACTTCACTTTCTACAAAAGCAAAGTAAAAATCCACGAATGTGGTACTTTGTCTACCTTTTCTCTTTTGTAGAGTTCTTTTGTTTTCTCTAATTCGTCTCCTATGACGAGGATGAACTCAATGTTGTTGCAGGTTCGACTGAGGTCGACTAAGAAAGGGTACATCTCGGTGCTTTATGGATTTTCTTTGGTAGCGTATTCTGTAACACCCCGATAAAATAAGATAATTATTTAAATTGAGTTAATAATATATTTATTAATTTAATTAAATAATTGGAATTATTATTATTATTGGAATAATAATTATTGGAATATTATTGGGATTATTATTATTGGATTATTTTGTTATTATTGGAATAAAAGTAGAAATCAGTAAAAAGGCTTCATTTGGTAAAAAGAGTTATTTTCACGTGAAAAGGGAAAAGAGGCAGAAAAGTGGAAAAGGGCAAAGAAAGCCAGAGAACAAGGGTTGAAGGAAGGAAAAGCTTGAAGCTCAGAGATTTGCCGGATTAACTCAGGTAAGGGGGGTTTATCATCGTTTAATGGGTATTATGGGATAATATGTAATGGGTAGTGATAAACCATTGATTTACCTCTGATTGGAATAATTGTGCTGAAAATTGTGAACTTTTGGGATGAACGAATCTGGATTAAAATTGAAGGAAATTCGTAGGAATTAGATGCAATAGTGTTAGAAATTGTGAGATCGAATAGGTTATGATTCGTGTTAGATGATATGAACGATTATTGTGAAAAATTGGACTGTGGAAGGTTGAATTGGATAGATCTCGTAGCAGAGAAAGCCATAGCAGATCTGGAAGTCTGGTTTCTGGTCATACGCGTATGGCACTAGGCAATACGCGTATGAGATGGCATGGTACGCGTATGGCACTATGCAATACGCGTATGGATGAGGAAGATGATGTTTTGAACGTAGTTTGGTCTCTGTTGGTACGCGTATGGGGAAGTGGTACGCGTAGCATACGCGTATGAGATGGTGTTACGCGTATGGGATTTTGTCAGGAGATGGGCCATACGCGTATGGGGTTAGGCAATACGCGTATGGGCAGACTTGTGATTTTCCTGAGCTGTTGTTGTGCAGTTTTTAGCTGTTCAGCCGAGTAATGTGATTTAGCTGATGTATGATATATTAGGGAACATTCCCCGTTGTTGTGAGTAGTATAGGTATTAGTAGAGTGTGCTAATACTGTGGTTGTTATTTGGCATGATATGATATGCTTATGTGATAAAATACTGATGATGTGTGATGATATGCATGATGCTGTGAATGTATCAGTTATGTGTGCATTGTGAATAGACTGTTTTATGGCTTAGAGTGTGAGCATATATCTATTCTTAAATTGTTGTTGATGATGTAGCATTGCTAGGTGATTAGCATGCATGTTGTGGCCTTTATGGTGGTAGCTAATTCCCATGGTGAGGAATTAGTGATGAGTTAGTGTGAATTGTTGTTGATGTTTGCATGCTAGGTGATTTAGCGTGCATAGCATGGCCCTTGGGGTGGTAGCTAATTCCCATGGTGAGGAATTAGTGATGTGAGTCACTAGGTCTCAAATGAGTGGGACTAGTGAGCTTGGTAGCCGTACCTGGATTTGGTCGGTGAAGTTAAACTATATGTTCACGAATAGTCGGTACCGCATGCATGGAGTCTCATTGCATTTGTATTGTATGGCGTATAATATGAATGGATGTATTCCAATATTATACGTGTGTTTTGTGGTTGAGTTGAGTATGATTTTAGTTGATGTTGCCGCTGCTGAATGTATGATCTGATTAGGGTGATAAATGTGTGAAATTACTTGGCATTACATGTTAATTTATAATGCTTATTATATCGATTGAGAAACTCACCCTTACAACTATTTTTCAGGTAACGAGCAGTGATTGAGTAGAAGCTAGTGCTTGGAGTCTAGTGTAGTCTCCTTAGTGGGTCATGCTCTGGTAGATGTAACATCGGGATGGGATGTTTACTATGTTTTCTTTTGGTTGTTGAACCACTTTACATGTAATGTAGTACATGATTTGAATGTTGTTATTTCGTATCCGCTGTGAATTATGCAAAAGTGTCTTATTTTAATTAATCAAATGAGCATGACAGGATATTTTGATGATTGGTGTGAAGTGATTGTGTGACACCCTTCAGGGCATAATTACTCTGATTGAGATATTTATTATTTTAATTAAATATTTGGGGGTATTTTAGAAGGGTGTTACATTAGTGGTATCAGAGCATAGTCGGTCGAGTCGAGTCGTAATTATTCTGTTTCCCCTGTACGGGATAGGTGTTGTGTAACCCTATCAGTACTTATTGTTTTAGCTTGTTGGGTTTTCAGAATAGAGATGGCTGGAAGAGGTAGAGATGATGCTGCGATTGCTGAGGCTCTGGGTATGCTAGCTGGAGTACTTGGAGGAAATCCGAATGTTGTGGGAATGGGAGCTGCTCGTCAACTGAGTGAGTTCCAGAAGAACAATCCTCCAATGTTCAAGGGAGCATACGATCCAGATGGCGCTCAGAAGTGGTTGAAGGAGATCGAGCGGATCTTCCGAGTGACTGAGTGTGCCGATAACCAGAAGGTCAGGTTCGGTACGCATATGCTGTCAGAAGAAGCAGATGACTGGTGGGTTGCTACCCGTACTGAGTTGGAATCTGCTGGGAATGCTGAGATCACTTGGGCTGTGTTCAGAGAGAGATTCCTGAGGAAGTACTTTCCAGAGGATGTCAGAGGAAAGAAAGAGATAGAGTTCTTGGAATTGAAGCAGGGCAATCGGTCTGTTACTGAGTATGCTGCTAAGTTCACAGAGCTGTCGAAGTATTACACTCCCTATAACGAGGCTACTGGGGAATTTTCAAAGTGTGTGAAGTTTGAGAATGGGTTACGTCCCGAGATTAAGCAGGCTATTGGGTATCAGCGGATTAGAGTGTTTTCTGATTTGGTTGACTGTTGCAGGATTTTTGAACAGGATTCCAAGGCTAGAGCAGAGAGCTATCAGCAAAGGGTTGATAGGAAAGGCAAGAATCAGAATGATCGTGGGAAACCGTATGCAGCTGGAAAAGGTTTCCAGAGACAAAATGGGATGAAGAGGCCTAGTGGGGGAGACTCCAGTGCCCCTGCTAAGTGTTACAGATGTGGTCAGGCTGGACATCGTTTCCATGAGTGTACCAGTAATGAGAAGAAGTGTTTTAAGTGTGGCAAAGGTGGTCACTTGGCTGCAGAGTGCCGGTTGAAGACTATGACTTGTTTCAACTGTGGAGAGGTGGGTCATATTAGCCCACAGTGTCCTAAGCCGAAGAAAGAGAATCAGTCGGGAGGCAAGGTCTTTGCTTTATCGGGTTCTGAGACTGCTGCAGATGATCGTTTGATCCGAGGTACGTGTTATATTAATGGCTTTCCTCTTGTAGCTATTATTGACACAGGTGCGACTCATTGCTTTATATCTTTGGATTGTGCTGTGAAACTTAAGTTAGAAATATCTGAGATGCTTGGAAGTATGGTGATTGATACTCCTGCGAAGGGTTCAGTGACTACTACTTCAGTTCGTTTAAATTACCCTTTGAGTATTTTTGGTAGAGACTTTGGGATGGACCTAGTGTGTCTTCCACTAGTGCAAATCGATGTTATCTTGGGTATGAACTGGTTGGTGTTTAACCGAGTTTCTATCAACTATTTTGATAAGACTGTGATATTTCCTGAGATTGAGGAAGGAAAGGATTTGTTTCTATCAGCAAGGCAGGTGAATGAGGCAGTAACAGATGGGGCAGAGTTGTTTATGCTGTTAGCGACTTTGGAGGCTAAAGATAAACTGGCGATTTGCGATCTAGCTGTGGTGTGTGATTTTCCTGATGTGTTTCCTGAAGAAGTGACTGAATTACCACCAGAGCGTGAAGTTGAGTTCTCGATTGATTTGGTACCTGGTACTAGGCCGATATCGATGGCTCTGTACCGTATGTCTGCTGTTGAGTTAACTGAATTGAAGAGTCAGTTGGAAGATCTGTTGGATAAGAAATTTATTCGTCCGAGTGTGTCACCGTGGGGTGCACCAGTGTTATTGGTTAAGAAGAAAGAAGGTACTATGAGGTTGTGTGTGGACTACAGGCAACTGAATAAAGTGACGATCAAGAATCGGTATCCTTTGCCGAGAATTGATGATCTGATGGATCAGTTGGTTGGTGCGAGTGTGTTCAGCAAAATAGATTTGAGATCTGGGTATCATCAGATACGTGTGAAAACTGAGGATATTCAGAAGACTGCTTTCAGAACAAGGTATGGACATTATGAGTATTCTGTAATGCCTTTTGGTGTGACTAATGCGCCTGGAGTGTTTATGGAGTATATGAATAGGATTTTCCATCCGTATCTAGATCAGTTTGTTGTGGTGTTTATTGACGATATTTTGGTGTATTCGAAATCTGAAGAAGAGCATGCTGAGCATTTGAGAATGGTTTTAAGAGTTCTACGAGAAAAGAAGTTATTTGCTAAACTGTCTAAGTGTGAATTTTGGTTAGAAGAGGTTAGTTTTCTTGGTCATGTGATTTCAAGAGGTGGTGTTGCTGTTGATCCTTCTAAGATAGAAGCGGTGTCTAAGTGGGAAGCTCCGAAGTCTGTTGCTGAGATTCGAAGTTTCCTTGGATTGGCTGGTTATTATAGGAAGTTCATTGAGGGATTTTCTAAGTTGGCGTTACCGTTGACGATGTTGACCAGAAAGGGGCAAGCGTTTGTTTGGGACTCAAAATGTGAAGAAGGTTTCCAAGAGTTAAAGAGAAGGTTAACTACTGCTCCTATTCTGATATTACCGAGTCCGTCAGAACTATTTGAGGTTTTCTGTGATGCGTCATTGTTGGGTTTAGGTGGTGTGTTGATGCAGAACAAGCAGGTTATAGCTTATGCTTCGAGACAACTGAGGGTTCATGAGAGGAACTATCCGACGCACGATTTAGAGTTGGCAGCCGTGGTATTTGTTCTGAAGTTATGGAGACATTACTTGTACGGGTCAAGATTTGAGGTTTTCAGTGACCATAAAAGTTTAAAGTATTTGTTTGATCAGAAAGAGCTGAATATGAGACAGAGGAGATGGTTAGAGTTTCTGAAGGATTATGACTTTGGTTTGAATTACCATCCGGGTAAAGCAAACGTAGTGGCTGATGCATTGAGTCGGAAATCATTGCATATGTCTATGTTAATGGTTAAGGAATTGGATTTAATTGAGCAGTTTAGAGACTTGAGTTTGGTGTGTGAGAGTACTCACAATAGTGTTAAATTGGGAATGTTGAAGTTAACGAGTGGTATTCTGGATGAGATTAGAGAAGGTCAGAAATCCGATGTGTTTTTGGTTGATAAGTTGACTCTAGTGAATCAAGGTCAAGGTGGTGAATTCAGAGTGGATGAGAATGGTGTTTTGAAATTTGCTAATCGGGTATGTATTCCGGAGGTTACCGAACTGAAGAAGAGTATCCTGGAGGAAGGACATCGTAGTGGCTTAAGTATTCATCCTGGAGCTACGAAGATGTATCATGATTTGAAAAAGTTATTTTGGTGGCCGGGAATGAAAAGAGAAATTGCGAGTTTTGTTTATTCTTGTTTGACTTGTCAGAAGTCGAAGATTGAGCATCAGAAGCCGTCTGGGCTAATGCAACCGTTGGTTATTCCAGAGTGGAAGTGGGATAGTATCAGTATGGATTTTGTTTCTGGGTTACCAAGGACAAATAAGAATTTTGAAGCCATTTGGGTGATTGTTGATAGATTGACGAAATCGGCTCATTTCATTCCGATCAGAATGGATTATCCGTTAGAGAGATTAGCTGAGTTGTATATTGGGAAGATTGTAAGTTTGCATGGTATTCCGTCGAGTATTGTTTCGGACAGAGATCCTAGATTTACATCGAAGTTCTGGGAAGGTTTGCAGAGGGCTTTGGGAACTAAGTTGAGATTGAGTTCTGCATATCATCCGCAGACTGATGGTCAGACTGAGAGGACGATTCAGTCACTGGAGGATCTTTTGAGGGCTTGTGTTTTGGAAAAGGGAGGTGCTTGGGATTGTTATTTACCTTTGATTGAGTTTACCTACAACAATAGTTTTCATTCGAGCATTGGTATGGCACCATTTGAAGCTTTGTATGGTAGGAGATGTCAGACGCCTTTATGTTGGTATGAGTCCGGTGAGAGTGCTGTGATTGGACCGAAGATTGTTCAACAAACTACGGAAAAGATTAAGATGATTCAGGAGAAGATGAGAATTGCTCAGAGTCGTCAGAAGAGTTATCACGACAAGAGGAGGAAGTCACTTGAGTTCCAAGAGGGAGATCATGTGTTTCTTCGTGTTACTCCGATAACTGGGGTTGGTCGAGCTTTGAAGTCGAGGAAGTTGACACTTCGATTTATTGGTCCTTATCAGATTTTGGAGAGGATAGGAGAGGTGGCCTATCGTATCGCTTTACCGCCGTCACTTGCAAATTTACATGAGGTTTTTCATGTGTCTCAGTTGAGGAGGTACATTCCTGATCCGTCGCATGTGGTCCAAGTAGATGATGTACAGGTGAGAGATAACCTGACTGTTGAAACATCACCTATGAGGATCGAGGATCGAGAGTTGAAGCAGTTGCGGGGTAAAGAGATTGCTTTGGTAAAGGTAGCTTGGGGCGGACCAGCAGGTGGCAATGTGACTTGGGAACTTGAGAGTCAGATGAAGGAGTCTTATCCTGAGTTATTCACTTGAGGTATGTTTTCGAGGACGAAAACTCTTTTAGTGGGGGAGAGTTGTAACACCCCGATAAAATAAGATAATTATTTAAATTGAGTTAATAATATATTTATTAATTTAATTAAATAATTGGAATTATTATTATTATTGGAATAATAATTATTGGAATATTATTGGGATTATTATTATTGGATTATTTTGTTATTATTGGAATAAAAGTAGAAATCAGTAAAAAGGCTCCATTTGGTAAAAAGAGTTATTTTCACGTGAAAAGGGAAAAGAGGCAGAAAAGTGGAAAAGGGCAAAGAAAGCCAGAGAACAAGGGTTGAAGGAAGGAAAAGCTTGAAGCTCAGAGATTTGCCGGATTAACTCAGGTAAGGGGGGTTTATCATCGTTTAATGGGTATTATGGGATAATATGTAATGGGTAGTGATAAACCATTGATTTACCTCTGATTGGAATAATTGTGCTGAAAATTGTGAACTTTTGGGATGAACGAATCTGGATTAAAATTGAAGGAAATTCGTAGGAATTAGATGCAATAGTGTTAGAAATTGTGAGATCGAATAGGTTATGATTCGTGTTAGATGATATGAACGATTATTGTGAAAAATTGGACTGTGGAAGGTTGAATTGGATAGATCTCGTAGCAGAGAAAGCCATAGCAGATCTGGAAGTCTGGTTTCTGGTCATACGCGTATGGCACTAGGCAATACGCGTATGAGATGGCATGGTACGCGTATGGCACTAGGCAATACGCGTATGGATGAGGAAGATGATGTTTTGAACGTAGTTTGGTCTCTGTTGGTACGCGTATGGGGAAGTGGTACGCGTAGCATACGCGTATGAGATGGTGTTACGCGTATGGGATTTTGTCAGGAGATGGGCCATACGCGTATGGGGTTAGGCAATACGCGTATGGGCAGACTTGTGATTTTCCTGAGCTGTTGTTGTGCAGTTTTTAGCTGTTCAGCCGAGTAATGTGATTTAGCTGATGTATGATATATTAGGGAACATTCCCCGTTGTTGTGAGTAGTATAGGTATTAGTAGAGTGTGCTAATACTGTGGTTGTTATTTGGCATGATATGATATGCTTATGTGATAAAATACTGATGATGTGTGATGATATGCATGATGCTGTGAATGTATCAGTTATGTGTGCATTGTGAATAGACTGTTTTATGGCTTAGAGTGTGAGCATATATCTATTCTTAAATTGTTGTTGATGATGTAGCATTGCTAGGTGATTAGCATGCATGTTGTGGCCTTTATGGTGGTAGCTAATTCCCATGGTGAGGAATTAGTGATGAGTTAGTGTGAATTGTTGTTGATGTTTGCATGCTAGGTGATTTAGCGTGCATAGCATGGCCCTTGGGGTGGTAGCTAATTCCCATGGTGAGGAATTAGTGATGTGAGTCACTAGGTCTCAAATGAGTGGGACTAGTGAGCTTGGTAGCCGTACCTGGATTTGGTCGGTGAAGTTAAACTATATGTTCACGAATAGTCGGTACCGCATGCATGGAGTCTCATTGCATTTGTATTGTATGGCGTATAATATGAATGGATGTATTCCAATATTATACGTGTGTTTTGTGGTTGAGTTGAGTATGATTTTAGTTGATGTTGCCGCTGCTGAATGTATGATCTGATTAGGGTGATGAATGTGTGAAATTACTTGGCATTACATGTTAATTTATAATGCTTATTATATCGATTGAGAAACTCACCCTTACAACTATTTTTCAGGTAACGAGCAGTGATTGAGTAGAAGCTAGTGCTTGGAGTCTAGTGTAGTCTCCTTAGTGGGTCATGCTCTGGTAGATGTAACATCGGGATGGGATGTTTACTATGTTTTCTTTTGGTTGTTGAACCACTTTACATGTAATGTAGTACATGATTTGAATGTTGTTATTTCGTATCCGCTGTGAATTATGCAAAAGTGTCTTATTTTAATTAATCAAATGAGCATGACAGGATATTTTGATGATTGGTGTGAAGTGATTGTGTGACACCCTTCAGGGCATAATTACTCTGATTGAGATATTTATTATTTTAATTAAATATTTGGGGGTATTTTAGAAGGGTGTTACATATTCGATAACTATGGGTTTGTCTTTTGCTGATTGATGTGCTTGGTCAAATTCTTCCATGCTATGGACTTTTTCAACTCGTTCATCTTTTTTCTTTACATCTAGAGCTGATGTGGCTTTTGTGATAACAATACGAGTCTTGATGTGAGAGACTAGCGATGGATGATGAAAAATCGGTAGAGAAGAATGAAGAGAATGAATGGGAAGGAACTTAGGGAGGGTTGTGATTCAAAGAGGGATTGGGGGTTTGCATATACAATTGGTGTAGTGGGTGATTGAAGCCATGAATGAGAGAGGTAAGTATTAAGAACAAAGAGAGAAGTGAGTAGGAAGAAGAAGAAGAATAATGGGAATGATAAAAAAGCATATCCATCAAAAGATGTGTGGACATGTTGATTACACATGTGTTTTGATTTTTCAAATTGTACCATTGCCAACTCAACTGCCACGTAGCTTAAATAAATAGACATTTGAGGAAATCAGACGGAAGGAACTCATATGCATCTAATAAAAAGTTAAAGGACCAAGGTGACATGAAAAAAATTAAGGACCAATTTGAACCAAAGGGTATAGTTAAGAGGCCAAAAGGGTATTTTGCCTCTCTCTCTCTCTCTCTCTCTCTCTCTCTCTCTCTCTCTCTCTCTATATATATATATATATATATATATATATATATATATATATATATATATAAGTGGAGATCAACTTACTCCAAAAGTAAGTGTTTTTAACTTACTCCAAATCATAGGCTTGGAATTGAATCTAATCTAATGGTTAAATTATCTTTTTACTTAATTAACTATTAGATTAGATTCAATTCAAAGGCTATGATTTGGAGTAAGCTAAAAAAATTTACTCTTGGAGTACGTTGATCCCCTATCCCTCTCTCTTGAAAGTGAGTTGGAAGAATAAGAAGAAGAATGGGAATGATAAAAAAAATTACTCTTGGAGTAAGTTGATCCCTACTCTCTCTCTCTCTCTCTCTCTCTCTCTCTCTCTCTCTCTCTCTCTCTCTCTCTCTCTCTCTCTCTCTCTCTTATTTCCATTATTTTCTAGTTCTTTCTTTTAAATCTTGTTCCTCATACTTTGTTTGCGCAAAACTCTTTTGAAAACCTTTACTTCGTAAACGTTTTTGAAAAGCTTTTTATATACACAATTCACAATCTATTATGTTTGAAGTAACTTAGTCAACAAGTGGTATCACATATATGATTTGGATTGGTGGGGGAGTAGAAGGTAGATCCTATGTTGGATCCTGTTATAGGAGGTGTAAACACACACTTGTAGGGGGAGATTTTTGAGTTCAAGTGTGAGTGATTAAATCTCATATTGCTTATAAATGGGTAGAATGTTGGATTTATAAGAGAGTTGAGTTATATACCTAATGTCTTAAATTTTTGGATGGAGATATGGTGTTTTGCACCTTTCCAAACTCCTAATTAGTTTCCTATCTTCACACATTGTTTGAATTTTTCATCAAGTTCACAATAGCAGGGGTGACAAAATGAGTCCGTACCGCCGAACATGCTCATTTTGCCCTTTTTTATGCATGTCAACCATAACTTTTAGCTCCTCACTCTCTACTATGTTCATTATACTAAGCTCTGTTTTTTTCCAGACACAGGAATTTTTATGACATACATGAATTTTTGTGACTTTTAGGCTTTAAGGATGTAAGACCCCTTAGGCCCACCCCTCCTCGCCCTATTTTTTTGTGAGGCAAACCAAAATTTTACGTGTGCACTCTCTACTATGCCTCCCGCCCCACCTGATTTTTTTGTAGGGTTTTGCGGGAAAAATCTAAACGGGAGGACATGCCCGTTTTCAACCCGTGCACTAAACCAAACTTTGCTTCCGCATATGAATTTAAGAACCATGCATTCTACTTTTTTGTTATTTTGAATCTATTCATGTGCCATCAAAATCAACATTTCTTCATTAACTTACATATATTTTACTTACTTCTCCTACTAAAATCATTCATTTATATAATTCCCTAATCTTATCACATTTGAAACATTTCAAGGTGTCATATACTATTTCTTTCTTTAACTAAAACCTTCAATGCTTGTTTCTCTCCATGGTTTATGTGAAGTTTTTGTTCGTGAACTACCAAAGAACTTTATAACTCACCAGTTAACAGTTTTTCAATGTTCTTAGATTCTCCAATAATACAAAAAATATAGTTAAATTTCTTAACCAAAGACTTGAGAATCTTTTCCACAATCAATACATCATCCATATGTTCTTCATGAGTTTGCATCTTAATGACCAACGTCATGGCCGTAGAGAAATAATCAGTGATTTCATTTCCACAATCTCAATCATTTCTTAAAGTTGAATGACTTAACCTCTTCACCCTTGAATTTTCTTCATATTTCCTGTCATGGATTTTTGTATTTTCTTTAATGTGTTCTTCTACGAAATTGCCTCCACGATTATCATGTATGTTGTTTGAAACAAATAATTTTTGGTCTTCACATTAATATTGTACATAAATGAGGATCGAAAAAAGAGAGTTGCATGCAGGTCATGCACAAAAATATTGTATAAATTCTTGTTAATGGTGTCGGGAAACAAATGAAAGTTGTGTTGAGAAACAAGTGTGAGTTCTAAGTCTCACATTGCTTAGAAAAGTGGAGGTTAAACACTTTATAAGTAAGATGACCAATACACCTATCACCTTAAGATTTATGGTGAATATGCGGTGTCTCTCTCACTTATTTGGGTGAGTCTGTGACCTTTAGGTGAGTGTTTGACTCAATGTGTATGTTCCCCCCTCATGATGACCCATCAGTGGTATCCGAGCCCAGTTCGAGTAAGGGACCGATTCCTTGTGTCAAAAGTCTTCCTGACATGGTGGTCAGGCGGCGTGTCCCGTTGAAGTGCCCATGACGAGTAATGATGTCTCTCAACGGCGGTACAAGCATGTGCATAAAAGAGCTTTTGTTTGAAGGAGAGCATAGTGGATTGACTCACAATTGATGAGGAGATTGTTGGGAAACAAGTGTGAGTTATGTTGAGAAACAAGTAAAAAGTGGAGGTTGATCACTTTATAAATAAGAAGACTCTTACATCAATCATCTTAATATTTTTGATGAATATGTGATATCTCTCTTACTTGCTTGAGTGAGTCTTTGACCTTTAAATAAATATTTGACCAAATATTTATAATTCTCCCTCGTGATAACCCTTGCAAATGTTTGTGTCCTTGTAATTCAAAAATAACCCTATTATAAAATGTAGGTTTAAAACTTTTTGGACCGGTTTAAAAAAAATGCAGGTTGCCACCAATTATTGAATGAAAAGCCAAATTATGAAGTTATTTGGATTGTGGTTGATAATAATTACAAGCACGTGGAGACAGAATCTCCCAACTGCATATATCCACTTGTATTTTGTTTCTTCCAAACTAAACCCAACAAACCCGGAAAACTAATAAACAAAAAAAAAAAAATGAAAACACTAATATTACTGTAAATGTAGCAGTTATGACACGTGTCACAACGAGCAATTTGCCTCAACTAGTGGTCCCACACTCACATTGCCGGCGCTACTCCTCCCTCTCCAAAACACCGCCGAACACTCCGGCAACTCTCCCAGATCCGCAAACAGCGACATCTCCTCTTCCCCCAACATCGACACTTCCTGCTCCGAGAAAACCGGACACTCCAAAATCCCCGGCGACGCGATAGCCTCCACTTCTCCCAACCATCCTCCTAACTCATCCGCGGTAGCAATCAACGACACCTCTCCAAGATCCACAAATCTCCCCTCGGTTTCAGGTTCAGCCTCCTGCTCTGATTCAGAGTCTTTGTTCGATGCAGCGGCGTTACTTGTATTACGGTAGCTTCTAGGTGGAGGCACGGCGTGGTTGTGATCGGAAGTGTATGTTACAAGAAGCACCGTGGGGTCCACATGGTTCCTTTCCACTTGTTTTCTTGCCGGACAATTCTTTGAACTGCTACACCTATAGTATCCTCTGTTACAAATTTCACCATTAGTACAATCTTTTTACTATACATATATATTTATATATATATATATATATATATATATATATATACTCTCAAACTCACTAATATTTAACTAGTTAGGATAGAATACCTTGGATAAGGTGAGCCTTTGATGGGTTTCTGACCATACTTTCTCCAAGCCCATGAATCGGACGGTGGAGTATTAGTCCCTTCCACATCCTTCATTGGAATTTCTACTACTCTTTTCTTTATACCTCTTCTAGTAACATGCAAAATTATTTTCAATACTTCAAAAGTTAGTACTATGATTTTGCATCATGTCACAAAAAATTAATTAGCATAATGGAAATGAGATTTACCTTTTAGTAGAAGAAGAGAGTGATGATCTTTCCATGTTAAAAGAGACTCTCACACTCACATAACCTTGAAAAAAACTCACTATCAATTTTGAATTAGTAGTTAATATTTTGACAACTTGATCACACTAAAAGGTGTCGGTGCCATGAGAGCACAACCACAAAGTGATGTATATATTGATAATGTTGGCTCAAAAGGATTTGAAATGAAGAAATTATAGATTGGAGAGAATGGATCAATTATGATTTCAGACTTTGTTTATTAGGGGAACTTATGACAATTAATTTAGTTTAAAGTTTATGTCATTTGAAAGCAACGTTAAGGTTTAATATGTGAATATTTAATGTGAAAATATCTGTAAGGATAAGGGCACTTATTAAAGTCTACTCTCTTTTTGTCATTTCTTGAGTATTTTTCCAATCAAAGATTATTTTAGTTTTGCCTTTGTTTGATTGTCTCTTTGTTTAATGTTACTTGTGTTTGATTTTTCTTGGGTACTTTATAATAATGAAACGGCACATCTAGAAGAGTGGTGCAAAGTATATAAAATAAGATATCGTGCATCATCATGAAGAGATTCTTTTGGGTTAGAGTATAAATCTTGCCTTTCTTACACACGTGCCCTACCTTTACAATTTGATCATTTTATAAGTAAATGAATTTACTTGAGATACTAGTTGTAATTGTTAACATTTGTAAAAAAAGAGAAGACATGTTTTCTCGTGATTAGCCCAAAAAAGAGAGAACCAAAAAATTATACAAAGCAAATGAGGATTTACTTAAAACAAAAGGATAGACTAAGAGAATTTAACATGACACCTTCTGATATATCTTGATATATCTGGTACCCTCAGTTTTTCATATTGATAAAAATATTCTTTTTATTATTTACTCAATCTCAAATTATTAGTTAATTGAAAAAAAATATCTCTAAAAAAATCGTAAATAATAAAAAATTCAATAGTATATTAAAAAAATCCGATATAATTTTTATAGATAGAAATGAAAAATTTAATTTTTTTTTCTTCCGATTTTTGAAAAATGGATATAAGTTTTTATTGGATTTTTAAAATTCTAATATGATTTTTTACCAACTCTTTTTAAAACATTCGATACAATGCAAATAACTCAGATATTTGTACACTTTCAGTGTTTTCTTGAATATTTTTAAAAATCCAGTATAGCGATTTTTTACCCCCCCGAAAATTCGGATAGTTCAATTCACCGTGTTTTCCTTATTCGCGCATGAATAGACGATTCTTCTATAAATTTTATCCAGTTTTTACCACTGACGTTGTATATTTTATTTGCATGTTTTTTTTATATTGTGAAATTTTTAATCGACTTATGGTATCTCTGACATAAATCATTAGTTATATGTTTTAATTGACATATATTTTCCTCTCGGACTGAAGTGTCATCATGGACACAGTCTATTGGAAGATAACATGATATTATTGTTGTTACTGTTTGTTCTGATACAACAAATTAGCTTAAAGGAAGGAAATATAAATTGAGTATGGGTTATGAGAGAGGAGAAAACTACAAGAACCAGAATTCCTCTCAAGGCACTTTTAGTAGAAAAGTTAAATGTCCATTTATGTTGAGAATTGTGTCAAACGGTATTAGTTGGAAGGTAACAATTAGATGTGGTATTCATAATCATGAACTAACTAATGATTTAGTGGGTCATAACATATTAGGTCGTTTAAAATCTCATAAAATACATTTTATGAATGAAATGAAAAAATACAACATGGCGCCGAGGTTCATAGTTGTCACTTGGAAAGATAGAAATCATAATAACACGACGAGTACAACACAAGTTTATAAGGCAAGATCTACATATCAGTCTACCATCAGAGGTCCATTCACGAAAAATGCAACTTCTATTGAAACTAATTCATGATGAAAAATACATGCGTTGGACCAAAAACAAGGAGAAATCAGACGTTATTGCTGATATATTCTGGACACATCTTGATTTTTTGAACTTGTTGAACATTGTTTCATTTGATGTTGATTTTTGACTATACATACAAAACAAACAGGTACTGACTCCCACTACTTTAGACAGTTGGTGTTACATCAAAGAAGTTTACATTTTCAAATGAGTTAGCCTATTTGGAACATGAAAGAGAAGAGAACTCCGCACGAGCATTGGAAAAGATGGAGGAGTTGTTCACATCCAAGAAGTTGCTTCCCAAGGTCATGGTGATAGATCGGGAACGTGCCCTGCTGAATACCCTGAAAGTTGTGTTCCCATCCTCATTTCATCTGTTGTATGTGTTTCATATCTAAAAAATGTTAGTATGAAGTGCAAAAAAATATGTTGAGTCTAATGGGCAAGAGCATGTTATGGATATATGGAAGAAAGTCATATATTCAAATAGTAAGTCTAAGTTTGAGCAACCGTTACATCATTTTGATGTAGTATGTATTCATATCCTTTCATTTGTTGAGTATGTGCACCAAACATGGTTGACACCTTATAAAGAAAAGTTTTTTGCTGCATGGACTAATCAAGTAACTCATTTAGGGAACACGACAAGAAACATGTATGTCATTCTGAGTTTAAATTTATTATGCAATTAGTTATCAATTTATTTATTTCAAATTTCTTTGTTATATATTTACAGGGTTGAGTCTACTCATTGGAGACTAAAAAATGTATTTACTACTAGTCAAGGATATTTGTGCAAATGTTGGAATGTTGTAAACACCATACTGAACCTGTAAGTAGGTGCAATCAGAAAACTGTTTCAATTTTTTTTTTTTGCCAACATTTAGAATCCTTATAACATCGCCATTTTACTCGAGAATGCACAACTTCGTATTCAAAAAGTGTATATAACATATATTGTAAAGGAGTTGGAAATGGTAAAAATAGTTGGTTATGAGAAAGTTGAATGTGGTTGCTTCATTAGGAAAACACGGGTTACCTTGTGCGTGTGAACTTGCAGGTCTTCAAATACAAGGTTACAATGTTCCATTAGAATCCATTCATGTGTTTTGGAAGAAATTATACATTAAAAAGCATGAGGTCATCGAAGAAGATAACGGGGAACAATTGGATTTAGAAGAAGAATGTGAAGAGTTGAAGAGGTATTTCAGTACCTTAGATATTGTTGGTCTAAGAGAAATGGAGAAAAAAATTTGGGAACTAACATATCCATTCACAACTTCCACGTGTCCATCCCCAGTGAAGTGCAAGAGAAAAGGGGAGTTAAGAAGAGTAAAAAGGGGCAAGAGAGTGATGTGCGACGTGATCCTTCACATTTGGAGTATGAAGAGGATTTGCAGGGAAGTCAAACGACAAAAGATTGTCTAGTAAAACTCCATCAAGTAAAGTGTCTAGCAAGTATTGTAGACATCTTTACCTATCTCAATTTCCTATTTCCTTACATGATTAGATTGAAGATATTATATATGTGGAGCTTTATGGAAATTGTGATTTATATGCTATTGCAATTTTACTTGGATAGAGTGAATAGTCATGGTCATTGGTTCAAATGTAGTTAGAAGGTGAATTTATCTAAATAGTTAGTTGTATTCTAAGGTGTTATATGACACAATATTTAATGTTAGGAGTTCATTGTGAATATCTAGCTTAGGTGTTCAAGATCATGAGAAATGGATGTTGATTCCTGATATGGGTTACCATATTACTTATACATACAATGTGATATTGGTCTTGTTGTCCAGTAACCTTAACATCATTTTCTTCCCACTTGTGGTATCTCCATCTATGCCTGCAAGTAGACATAAGCTTATCGTAGTTTGTTTTGTTAACAACAATCGTTGGGTTCAAGTGAAGTTGAAACCTATTATCAATTGTCTCATATCACTGACCACCAGAGACAAAACTATAATGTAGGTGCAAAAGCATGGAAAACAACAATTGCAGGACATATAAGGCAGTGGGAAGAAGAACTTAGGAAATCAACATAATTTATTTTATATTGATATTGTTGTATGCTTGCGATTATATATATATATATATATATATATATATATATATATATATATATATATATATATATATATATATATATATATATATATATATATATATATATATATATATATATATATATATATATATATATATATATATATATATATATATATATATATATATATAATGTACCAATATTTTGAATGCTAAGTCTTGTTATAAAACTTAGGTTCATGATAACTTATTTTTAGATATGCTAATTTATGTTTATATTATATTATTGTTATGTTAATAATGTCAAAGACTTAGTTAAAAAAAGGTAAAAAAAAGTTTAAAACCTTAATGTCTATTGAATTTTTAAAAATCAGAAAAAAAAATTGTGCATATCAAAATTTTAATACATCTGGTATCCAATGCGTGTTATCAGATTTCTTGAATATATGTTACATCTCTTTAACGAACTTAAAATTTCGCCAAAAATTATTCAAAACAATTCGTTTAAAACTAATTTTTTCTAAAGCTCCGATAAAAATACATAACTTTGGTACTAGAATTTTAGTAAGTCCTATAAATATTCACGAATTTCCCAAAAGAATCCAATGTATTACACATAAATCCGGTAAAACTCAAACAAAAATTCAAGAAACAAGGATTTTGTAAAAATCTGGTATACTGATCCAAATATCAAAAAAAATAATTAAAAAATACCTTTTTTTTTATTGCTTTAGGGATAATTTGGTAAAAGTATGCCAGATTGTTCTAAGGGATAGTTTGGTAAAATTATGTCAGATATAAGAACAAGGGTGCTAGGTAAAATTCTTGAAAAGTATATGATGAATGGAGGTTGCTCTTTTTTCAACATACGTTCTTTTGTTTATTTCCAAAAGCCCAACTCTACAAGAATGAGATTTTAGGAGACACTCCTACAACTGCATCTCTCATTCTATTTTATTCTTAAAGTAAATTGAGTAAAGAAATCTCAGTTTCTTTTACCGCATTTGCATGTTTGCATAAATTTTGGAATTTTTCGCATTCATCTCCTTATCTTTTTTTTAACAACCCGTATAATATATATCTAGAATAATATCATACAAGTGTTAAATTTTGCTATTGTCACAACATAAGTGTCTAATGACATCATTATATACACATGTCCGAACTAAAACATCAATGACATATGGTATACAATAGTGCCTAAATAACAAAAATCTAAGGACTATGTACAATATCTTTATTGTACGCAACTCCATAGAGGAAGATCACGATAATCATCGTCCCTTGAAACATCAGTAAATAGCTTCTCTTGAATTCAACCTGCAAGGAATACCTGAAAAATAACAACAATAATGGGATGAGATAATAATCTCAGCGAGTTCTCCTATCCTATGGATCCACTCGGCTCTACAGGGTTTTCTAATCAAACCCTAACTCAAGTCTTCATTTCTCGTTCTTATGGATCATGCACATAAGATAGTTAAGACTCAAGTATCTAAGGGATATTCGCAATGTATGGAAACATGTCATTGAGTGCATCCACTCAACGAATCACTATTCGGATGCACGAAACATCAATCCCCAAGCGGACTTACGTCTAAGCCAGGTCTGGTTCATGCATGCTTGTATGATTCAACTTTCGCGGTGGATATCGGGTTCTCTATGAGTTCCAAACTCATTTCAAGCGACCGTCACCCGTATGGGACTCTAACCCACTTAGGGTATCTTTCACCGTATGGGACTCTAACCCACTTAGATGTCCCCATTTCCCCCACATCCGCCGTGGTTGGGGCTCAAACCCGATTAAGGCACGAATCATTGGTGCCACATCCCCACTTACCGCTTTACCTAAGCCTTTGAAGTGGTATGTGCACCACCAAAACTATTCTGAATACGTGATTAATCCACAACAACAAATAGGACTTTTGGAGCAACGCTCCTCACCAAAATAGGACTTTTGGAACAAAAGTTCCTCACTAAAATATCAAACAAATTTCATGATATCATATCAATTCTCATGGCATCATAACATGATTCATTCTCATACATAAATCACACATATTCCATACAAAGCATATTGATTCGCTTACCAAGTGAATACTTGTCCACGATACACACCTAAGTATTGTTGCTTCCAAGCATCACCGTATACTCATTTCCATAACCTAGATTATATTTCTAAGTTATTAATCAAGTCATTATCCTAGGTTTCCTCACTCATCTTTGTAAGGTTTTTAATCATGTTATTTCACATTCAACATAACAACAATGTTTAACATTCATCATAATATAATTCATAGAATTTATAAATCACATAATATACTATAACATGGAATAATAATAATAGTCCTTTATGTTATCTTTCTAACGCAATCGTCCGCGTCCAAAACGGAGTTACAATTCTCAATAATTTAACAATCTAACTTAATCAAGAATATAGGTTAACATTTGTTCCTTGCACAAATATTTAACAACAAGAGCTTAGCTTACTGGTAAGGCTTGTTTCATACCAAGGAGGTCCCTGGTTCAACCCTAATTGGTAGCATATTATAATTTATCAAAGAATTAATTCATGTCAATTGATTGATCAAATGAATCGATTGATTGGGAGATTTCTCAAAAAAATTCACTAAATTAATCTTCAATTTTCAAATGAATCAATTGATTGTACCCAAGAACCAATCGATTGGTTCTTTAATTTTCTTCATAAATTCATCTTCTAAACACCCCCTTTTCCAATTTCAACCACCCTAATCCATACCAAAACATACACCATCATGAATCCATGATAAAACACATACAATCATGCAATCAAGACAATAATCATATAACATAACATCAAGGACAACATGAAGCAACATTAACTTATTATTATCAACAACCACAATATCATAGAAACCTAATTCCCTTCATGAAATTCTTCCCTTCCGCAAGGCTAAATCTATCTAAGAACTCACCTTGGACACATGGAGATAGTGAAAATGATGAAGTTGGTGATGATGATGATGATGACATGATGATGGTGGTGATGGTGGCTTCCTCCTCTTTCTCTTTTCTTCTTCCTTTCTCCCTTCTCCTTTTCTCTACTCTTCCCCTTTCTTTCTCTTCTTTTTGATATCTCTATCTCTCCTACCTACTCCTTCTACTTCTTCTTATCCTATTCTTTTTCTTTTCAATCCCCACCACACAAAACACACACACACATATATATATATATATATATATATATATATATATATATATATATATATATATATATATATATATATATAATATCAAGTAGTAATAAAAATATCCCAATTGATATTTTATCTTCCAGTACCAGTTGACCAATTATTAATGTTATAAAAAATGTTATCTCTTGTACTTATTAATATTGGTCTGTCTCTTTTATTAATAATTAATCTCTTCAGAGTTCACTAGTTACTCCATTGGTCCCAACTAATAACACTTAGAGCACATATGAGCTCAAATTGTTACAACTGATAATAGATAGAGGACATAGGAACTCAATTAATCTCAACTGACAACTAATTGAGCACTTAAGGGAATATGGGATATTACATTCTCCCCCCCTTAAATTGAAATTCGTCCTCGAATTTCCTCTACTCAACAAATAAACACTTCTTGCATCAACGTCTTAGACCAACACCTGACTTTTCTTCGATTTCAAATCCTCGACATATTCATTCTTCCAACTTATCCTCCTTGGCAAACTTACTTCTTGTGTGAACCCCCAATACTTCATGGTCTTAACCATATCCTCCTTCCAATGCTGGATTAACATTTAAACTTGCCCCTACTTAATTCATCTGATATATCGCTCTACATCAGTTGGTCACTTTCCTCCCGGAAATCACGACTTCCTTTCCTCGCACTAAGTTACACAAAACATAATTACGACATCTTATCTTGACTTGGTTAATTAATACTCATTAATTCTTCATAAGAAAACTTATTGATTCCTTGATCGCGCACAATATTGACCACCTTTCTCTTATTATTCCTCAACAAATGGGACAAACTTGTAATCCATCTATCGATAATCTCATCAAATTCACTTGATCTGATACTGTATGCTACAAGCCTCTACTCCCACTGTTTCACTTCTCTCGTACTACTCCAATAAGATAACACCATTAGCACAAGATTGTCTTACTCCCATTCTTATGAGTAACTATCTCTCCGATTCCCATAATCTTGATTGAGCCATTTCCTCCATCACCTTCCATTGTGATACTCTGATTCCAACAGTGGAACACCTGGGATTCCTAAGCACCACTGGTTAGCTAACAGTCTACAAAGAAGATCACGTCTATCCTCCAGAGTGCCCACCACCCAAAATGGTACTAGGACCTCACTGACATCATACACCATCATGAATCCATGATAAAACATATACAATCATGCAATCAAGACAATAATCATACAACATAACATAACATCAAGGACAACATGAAGCAACATTAACTTATTATTATCAACAACCACAATATCATAGAAACCTAATTCCCTTCATGAAAATCTTCCCTTCCCCAAGGCTAGATCTATCTAAGAACTCACCTTGGACACATGGAGATAGTGAAAATGATGAAATAGAGATGAAGTTGGTGATGATGATGATGAAGCTGACATGATGATGATGGTGGTGGTGGCTTCCTCCTAATTCTTTTTTCTTCTTCCTTTCTCCCTTTCGCCTCTTCTCTAGTCTTCCCTTTTCTTTCTTTTCTTTCTGATATCGCTATCTCTCCTACCTTCTCTTTCTACTTCTTCTTATCCTCTTCGTCTTCTTTTCAATCCCCACCACATAAAATACATATATAATATATATAATATCAAGTAGTAATAAAAATATCCCAATTGATATTTTATCTTCCAGTACCAATTGACCAATTATTAATGTTATCAAAAATATCCTCTCTTGTACTTATTAATATTGGTTTGTCTCTTTTATTAATAATTAATCTCTTCAGAGTTCACTGGTTACTCTATTGGTCCCAACTAATAACACTTAGAGCACATATGAGCTCAAATTGTTACAACTGATAATAGATAGAGTACATAGGAACTCAATTCTCAATTGACAACTAATTGAGCACTTAAGGGAATATGGGATATTACATTTTTACTGCATTTCCCATTATATTAATAAATGAATTGTGATTTTATCATATTTCCCATTATATTGATAAATGAATTGTGATTTTACCGCATTTAGAGACATATGTGCTACATCCCCATAGGTTATCTGAACTTTTATGAGTTTCTCCTAAGATCGAACAAGAAAGAATGAATGCACAAATTCAGGAAGTTGGGACACCAAATGAATGTGAATGACATCCTCATATATGACATTCAACCATCGAAACTTGTACTAGTTTAAAATTATATGTGTGTGTTCCTCATACAAGGGCATGGGAACTCAGAGGCCTTAGTATGTATATTACACTATATGGTGGTTAAGGATTGCTCACGATAGCGAGAAGTCTTGTATGGTGGTGTTTTACGGTGGTTTTAGGAGTCCAGTTCACGTGGGGAGAGAGGCTTTATAGATGGACGATGTGCTTACGTATAAGCTTGTGAGGGATGTGGTCACATGAGTTATGATCTTGCTAGTTTCATACCCCATAAGTTATCTGAAATTTTATGAGTTTCTCCTAAGATCGAACAAGAAAGAATGAATGCACAAATTCAGGAAGTTGGGACACCAAATGAATGTGAATGACATCCTCATATATGGAATTCAACCATTGAAACTTGTACTAGTTTAAAATTATATGTGTGTGTGTTCCTCCTACAAGGGCATGGGGACTCAGAGGCCTTAGTATGTATATTACACTATATGGTGGTTAGAGATTACCCACGACAACAAGAAGTCTTGTATGGTGGTGTTTTACGGTAGTTTTAGGAGTCCAGTTCATGTGAGGAGAAAGGCTTTATAGATGGACGATGTGCTTAGGTATAAGCTTGTGAGGGATGTGATCACATGAGTTATGATCTTGCTAGTTTCATACCCCAATTTTGTCCCCCCCTTTCTCATATCATCAGACTATAGGAACTTAAGTTTCATCTAATACTAAGATGAAAGGTTCCTATATCATGACTTCATTAACTAATTCATTCTTCATAATCGTACATCATTTCATGGTATTTTAATCACAACTTCATAACTTAGTGACCAAAGTCAGTAAAAAGTCAACCATTGGTCTAATTGTTTAATTTGGTTATGGTTCATTCATTTCATTCACTTGGTTTTTAAGACTTTTCTTTCCAATTTTACTTCATTTCATCCATTATCATCTCATTCATCATGTTTCTCATTAATAAGAGGTTAGTTAAAGTCGACCTTTTGTTTAATTTAAAATCTAAAATAAAATAATCACATTTTTGCATCATTAAAAATCCATTTCATTGCATTCACCATGTGCATGTTTTCCACCATTTGAAAATCATTATCCAAAAGTAAAAAAAAATGAGTCAAAAAGAGCAAAAATAGAAATGCACAAGAGACAAAATTTGAATCATCATTCCATCCTCACCGTGTTATAAAGCATACCATTCAAATTAACACAAAATGAACAAAAATAGCAAGATTTCACAAGTATCACCATCTCATTCATTCAACCATACCATACATAAATATCATATCATTACAAATGACTAAAAGATAGTTTGTAAGGAATAAATTCAAATTCCCATTCACTTCATCACATGAATTTTACAACCATGATCATGTCATACATCACATTAATTATACAACAAATTACCATACAGTTTACACTTCTTCCACTCCCTATAAAATCAGTGAAAAATCTCTTAATTTCCCTCTCAAATTACAACTTGCAACAGACTCACACAACCTCACTCATATCCCACACGATTTTACAACCAATTCCTTTCAAAATATCTTCAAACCTCACATGCTTAATTACTAAGATCACACACTCAACTATTTACCCTAAATCTAGCCTATTTAAGCTAACAACAATCACTGGAATGATCAACTACATATGCACAATGAAAAACACAAGAACATTTAGAAATTCAAAGAAAACATTCCACCACTGAACTTCAAGTCCGTAACATCCCTAACCTAAACGTTCACAAAATCTCTTCCATAAGCCATTAGAGATTCACCTTGAACCTCTAATAAGGTTTGAGCTTAGCCTTTAATCGGTAAATTATCATTACCTTAAAAGAAACATAGGAAGGAGTAGAAGTAGAGAATGAGAAGGAGTCAGAAAGAGAATCAAGAGTGGATGAGAAGGAAAAGAAGTAGAAAAGAAAGAGCAGAGTATTACCTTGAGTTTTCCCTTTTGACACCGGAGCACCTTTGCTCTGATTTGTTATTTTTAAGTTGATTTAGTACATTTTCTTACTTAATTTGTGCTTATACAATGGCTATGTTGGTGCACCCTATGTTAATTTTTTTAAATCGTGCTTAATTAGGACGAACTGTTAAATTTGGGGTTTTAGGGTTCCTTTGGTTAGGTTTTAATCTAGCATGTTTCGTTAATTGTTTTATTGTTTTTGAGTTTATAATCATGTTTAGGTAGGGTTGGTTTTGGTTTCTGTTGGATGTGGGTTCATCAAGGTGATTTCTGTATTTTTGGATGAAGAACATTCATGGTATTCATGATGTTTTTCATCATGTTTTTTTGTTTTTGGTTTATTTGATCTAGAAAAAAACAGAAAAGTGAGGTATGTGTGTGTTTGCACACACACACACACACACACACAGAGAGAGGGAGAGAGAGATAAATTCTGGAAAATGAGAAAGATCTCACACCTCTCTCTCTATTTTATTCCCATCATTGATGGCCACATGGCATCTTCCTTGGCCATCGATTTAATGGACTTTTGGTTGACTCAGGAACTCCGGTACAAGAGTCTCCATTATACCATCATGCGCCCTTAATCATCCATCATTTGATTTAGTTGACCCCTGTAGTATGTGTCGCATCTCGAAAAATATGATTCCTCGCGATGGTCGCAGAAAATATTTATGTTCGAACAGAGTCGCCACCGAACTTTATTCATCCCAATGAAGGGATAGGAAAATATCGATAAAACCTTTAGGAAACATAATAATGGTCGTCGCAGCCATATTCGGGTTCGGGAGTGGATTATGTAAGGGGAAGGTATTAGCACCCCTTACGTCTGTTGTACTCAACGGGAACCTTTTAGTTCTAATGTGCGTTTCGTGTGTTAATTTATGTTTGTTTGTTATCTTTGGGTTATAAATATTTAAAATAGAAATGGACGAGAACCTCAGAAAGGAAAAGGGGAGGTTTTTTATTAGTGTGCTCACGAAGATACAGCAATCTCCTGCCTACGTATCCTTATGGTATAATAAGGAAATCAGAGCATTCGTAGTTCGGGGAACTACGGTTGGTTGGTGTCTTTTAATGAACGACTGTTTAGATTGCTTCCTATAGGCTAAACGTTGGCTTGTCTACTCTCGGCGGAGGCTTAAGCATTTAGTTTGTTGTGCGCATTAGAAAGGATTAACAGTGTTCTTTCTTAAAAAAGAGTTTCAGTCACACGGGGGTGACAAATTTGATTAATATGTCGGATGTTTTGATTGGTCGAGATGTTTTTGGTCGAGATGTTTTTGGTCGGATGACGATTACTCGGATAGTCGAGTAAGACAACTCGTATCCTAACAGTCGGGAAAGGGAATAGAAGACTCTAGACCACTTTCTTTTTCATCTTCAATTATAGAAAGGATTTGATAATAATTAAGGTGTTTTAAATGGATGACGAATACTCGGATAATCTAGTAAGACAACTCGTATCCTAATAATCGGGAAAAGGAATAGAAAACTCTAGACCACTTTCTCTTTCATCTAAGTGATTATAAAAATAAGTTTATGTATAGTCGATGTATTTTTAGAATGAACGACAAGTGCTTGAATGACTGAGTAAAACAACTCATATCCAAGCATTTGAGAAGAGGAATTGAAAACTCAAGACCATCTCCCTTTTCGTACAGTTTGTTATTAAAATGATTTGATTAAGTTGTATGTTTGTAAAAAATGACAATTGTTTGACTGACCGAGTAAGAGAACTCGTATTCAAACAATTGAGGAGAGAAGTTGAAGACTCAAAGTCATCTCCTTTTTCATTTAGCTTATTATGAAAATAATTTGATTTAATCGGGTTTAGAAGTTTGTAGAGGAACGACAATTATTTGAATAACCAAGTAAGAGAACTTGTATTCAAATAGTCGTGGAGAAAAATTGAAGACTCAAAGTTATCTCCCTTTTAGTTTCTTGTTATAAAAGGATTTGATTTGTTTTTGCTTAAATGGATTAGAAATGACGACCATTTGACTAACCGAGTAAGAAAACTCGTATTCAAATAATCGAGGAGAGGAGCTGAAAACTCAAAACCATCCCCCTTTTCATTTTCAAATGGAGTGTCGTTTAGATGTGATTAAGTATTTTAATTTAACTTTCGATGTCGGATCGAGGTTTTAAAAATTGCATTCTTGTGAATGAATTGAATTTATTTAGTGAATGGTCCCTTTAATCGATTAATTAAAACCGAGTAGGTCTCATTGTAAGAAAGCCCAAGAGTAAGCCATGTGAGGTTGATGGCGATGCTTTTACAAGCGATCGACTTACATAGGTGTTTTGAAAAATGGGCTCGACTTTGAATCGAGAGGTTTTTTTTTTTTTAAATTGGTTTGAATTGATGGCATGAGAATTATAATCTTTTTTGTATTTTTTAAGTCTTTATCATTTTTAGGTTCATTTTAAGATGAGATGAAGGATGTACAATGATATAAAGTAAATATAAAAAATAAATGTTAGAAGCGGGATTTAAAAGAGTTAGATGTTAATTGCGGTAATTAAAAATTAGAGTTAATCGTTAAATGTTAGGTGTTAATTGAAATCAACATGGAATAATCAAGAGAATTGCAATAAAATATTAAATCTAAAACAAATAACTAAAGTTTAAAGAATTTATAAAAGTATCATTAAATTAAAACTCAAAACAATATTAAACCATCAAAAATCTCAATTCTAAACTATTATCCAAAATATTAATTTAAAAATATTAATAAAGATTAAATTCTAAAATCATTCTAAATTAAAATTCTAAAATAATTCTAAATCAACTTATAATTCTAATTAATCTACAATTATTTTAAAAAAAAAGATCTAATTAAATTCTAAAATATTTTCAAAGATTAAAATCTAAAATAATTCTAAATTAAATTAAATATTCTAAAGTAATTCTAAATCGACTTATAATTCTAATTAATCTACAATAATTTCTAAAAAAGGAAAAATAATTAAATTCTAAAATATTAACAAAGATTAAATTTTAAAATCATTCTAAATTAAATTAAAAATTCTAAAATAATTCTAAATCAACTTATAATTCTAATTAATCTACAATTATTTCTAAAAAAGATCTAATTAAATTCTAAAATATTTTCAAAGATTAAAATCTAAAATCATTCTAAATCAAATTAAAAATTCTAAAATAATTCTAAATCAACTTATAGTTCTAATTAATCTACAATTATTTTTAAAAAAGATCTAATTAAATTCTAAAATATTTTCAAAGATTAAAATCTAAAATCATTCTAAATTAAATTAAAGATTCTAAAATAATTCTAAATCAACTTATAATTCTAATTAATCTACAATTATTTCTAAAAAAAGATCTAATTAAATTATAAAATATTTTCAAAGATTAAAATCTAAAATTATTCTAAATTAAATTAAAAAAATCTAAAATAATTCCAAATCACCTTAGAATTATAATTAATCTACAATTATTCCTAAAAAAAGAAATCAAATTAAATTCTAAAATATTTTCTAATTAACATTCTAAAAAAAATCAGTATGGGCCTAAAAAGAACCAACCAATCGAAATATACAAAAAATGATAATAAAATAAAATAAAAATAAAATAAAATGAACAGGGGTCACCCATCCGAAAATGGGGTGCTAAAATAAATAAAAGCTCAATTGGGCCTGGATTGGAGGCCCACCGCTGAAAAACAAGTTTCTCCCAATGAGGGAGCCCTTTTCGCCTAAAGCCAGCAGAAAAGCACTTTAGCGCTTCATTTGTCAAAAAACAACTCTCTCTCTCTCTCTCTCTCTCTCTCTCTCTCTCTCTCTCTCTCTCTCTCTCTCTCTCTCTTCCTCTCAGAGCAAACACAAGCTTTGCAAACTTCTAAACACCTCTGACTTCAACCTACCGGAGAAGATGGCGGTTGCCGGCCAACGGCGGCGGCGCCACCTTCTTCTCCGGCGAACCACCACTCAAAACCTAAATCTCAAATACCAACTCCCCTTTATTCACGCTCGCGGTTGCGGATCCGGCCACAAAAACAACAAAATCCCAACCACAAACCCAAATCGGAAACCCTAAAACAGAAAACCCAATTCGCACAAAACGTTTTTTAAACCAAACGACATTACTTTGTAACAAAAGGTGCCCCGAGGAGTGATGAACGTGGTCTTCTCCATGTCTTCGGGATCCATTTTAATTTGATTGTATCCTGAGAAACCATCCATGAAGGAAAAGACGGAGAATTGAGTTGTGTTATCCACCAGTACATCGATGTGAGGTAATGGGAAATCGTCTTTGGGACTGGCTCTGTTTAAGTCTCGGTAGTCCACGCACATGCGAACTTTTCCATCTTTCTTCGGCACTGGTACAATGTTGGCAACCCATTGTGGGTATTTAGCGACTTCCAGGAAACCAGCGTCAAACTGCTTTCTCACCTCTTCTCTGATCTTGAGAGCCATATCTGGTCGAGTTCTTCTTAGCTTTTGTTTGATAGCAGGGCATTCTTCTTTAAGGGGAAGCTTGTGGGTCATGATGTCAGTGTCTAATCCGGGCATGTCTTGGTATGACCAAGCAAACACGTCGTCATATTCGTGGAGGAGCTCTATCAGTCTTGTCTTCACTGTATCTTGAAGTGCTGCGCCTACCTTTACTTCTCTCTTATCTTCTTCTGTTCCCAGATTAATAACTTCAACGTCTTCCTGGTGTGGTTGAATGACCTTTTCTTCTTGTCTGAGTAATCTGGCCAACTCTTCAGGGAGTTCGCAATCTTCCCCCACTTCGTCTTCAGCTTGGTAGATTGGACAATCAAAGTTATATTGGACCATAGCAGTGTCGTTATCAATAGTCTCGGTGGTGTTTCTGCATGTTATGATTTATGCAGTTTATTTAGAAAGTGCGTGCATAAAAAATTAATTGCCATTTTCGTAAATAGATCAAAACGAAAGAAAAGGAACAAAAATTTGAATGCAAAACGTCATTTCATTAATGATAAAAACTCTTGAAAAAGATAAAGGAGGCCCTACAACATGCCATTGTGCCTTGGGCAGAGCACATGGTTTTGTCTAAAAATGATAAAATTACTTTTGAAATATTTGGGGTACTTCCACAACCTTCCAGTTTGTTAGTTCTTCATTAGGTGCGATTTGACGCATCCAGCTGGACTCCCCCTCCTTGCGGTTTTCTTCACTGATCATTGCCACCGGCTTGCCAAAGATGTGGCCAGCGCTGGTGAATGTTTTCTCCACAGAAGGAATCTTCTCTTTGTCAGATTGGTTACCAACTTTATGTGATGATGGGTCATACCCAAAGCCAAACTTGTCTCGTTTCTCTTTCAATTCCACCACTTTGCCCCAGTCTTGTGCATCTTCACGTTCCATAACGGCTTTAGCTCCTTGCCATGAGGCCATGGATGGTCCGAATTTAGGGACTTCCAAGGTCTGTTGAGTGGCCATCATGTTTACCACTTCCAGGGATTGGAATGGTGTCTCAGTGATTTCGCCATCCACCTCGATATACCAAAAAGATGTTAAGTGACTGACCAAGATATCTTCTTCTCCTCCAACCACAATCATCTTATCATTTGTGATGAATTTTAGTTTATGATGCAGAGTGGAGGTGACAGCACCTGCGGAGTGAATCCAGGGTCTCCCGAGTAAGCAACTGTAACCAGGATGTATATCCATGACCTGGAATGTAATATTAAAAATTGTTGGACCTATCTTGGTTGGTAAGTCAACCTCTCCTATCACTGCTCGCCTTGAGCCATCAAATGCTTTTACGATTAGGGTGTTGGGCTTCATGCTTATCCCTTCCACTGGCAGATTTATCAAGGTCGTCTTTGGCATGACGTTCAAAGAGGAACCTGTGTCTACCAACACCCTTGACAGTATAGTATCCATGCACTTCAAGGAGATGTGGAGAGGCTTGTTATGGTTCTTTCCTTCAATCGGTAGTTCATCATCATTAAAACCCAAGAAATTTCCAGTAGTCACACAAGCTATCACGTCGTCAAACTGTTCTATTGTTATGTCCTTGGTGATATGAGCGGCGCTCAATACCTTCAACAGCGAATTCCTGTGTGCTTCGGAGTTAAGTAGGAGAGATAACATGTAAATTTTGGAAGGTGTTTGGTTTAGCTGGTCCACCACCTTGTAATCGCTTTTCTTGATTATTTTCAAAAACTTCTCAGCCTCCTCACGAGTGACACCAGCTTTAGGAGACAGGTGCATGTCTTGCATCCCCTGATTAGGAATGGGGGTCTGGACAACAACCTCCTTCCCTTTAGCTCTCTCAGACGTATCAACAGTTCTTGGTGCGAACACTCGGCCGCTGCACGTCATTCCTGTTGGCCCCACAATTGAAGTGACATTTGGTTTGTTAATCATTAAAGGTTTATCTTCCTGCCCCTGCTTAAAAGCTCTGGGGTGGTATATCCATGGGGCTGCCTTCTCATCTTTATATTCGAATGGTGCTGGGAACTCTATCACCAACGGGCTTATAGGTATTTCTACTTTGACCTCATCATAGGGGATATCTACCACGGCTATCTCTTCCCGACGCTTGCTCTTGACACGGTAAGTTATCTGTAGCTACCCTCGATCCAGCATTTGTTGTATAAAACTCCTCAACTCTTCATTATTCTCTTCCTTAACCAGCTTTTCCAGGATCAGACCACTCTTCAGCAATTGTGCTCCTATCATGGTGATAGGGGTTTGAATCTCTTCAACCTTACGGATCAGTCTGCCCTCATCACTCTCCTCAATGGCACTGACGGAAGCATCCTTATGCGTCGGCATAGGGTTGGTATTCACGTTTGGGCGTCTTGGAGTGAAAGAAACGGCCTTGGCTTCAATCAAGTCTTGTACTCGATTCTAAAATGCGAAATAGTTTTCCAAAGTATGACCAGGTGCTCCCATGTGAAATTTACAATGGGCATTAGCGTCGTATCCAGGTGGATACGGAAAAACAGCTGGTTTTAATTCCCTCAATGTTAGAAGGCCCTCCTTCTGCAAATATGGGAATATCTGACTATAAGGTACTGGTAGAGGGTCAAGTTGTCTTCTTGGAGGTCTTGGCTTAAACTGTCTTGGTGGTGCGGTGTTTTGCTGATGATGATGTTGTTGATGTTGTGGTTGATACATTTGTTGTTGTTGCATTGGCTGTTGATAAGGTATAGGTACCACGGCGACGACTTGACCATATGAAGCTTGTTGCTTCCCTTTATAGTTCTTGGATATGGCGTTTGTTTCACCTTCTCTTTTCTTTGGGAAGCCTCCAGAATATGTCTTTGGTGCGCTAGATGTTGTCACTGCTCCAGGAATTTTTCCATCCTTTAACCCCTTCTCTATGCGGTCTCCAATCGTGACGAGATGTGCAAAGTCAGATGCGGCACTTCTCACTAATCGATCAAAGAATGGGTCCTTCAAGGTGTCTACAAATATACCGGTCATTTCCTCCTCAGACAATGGTGGCTCTAATTGAGCAGCCAACTCTCCTTCATAGCCATCCCTTGCAACTGCATTCGGTCGGGTGCCATATCTAAGTTGTATTTGTACTGACGGAGAAATGCGTCAGCCAAATCCTCCCAACTTTGAATTCGGCCCTGTTCTAAACTCATATACCATCTCAGAGATGCCCCACTTAAACTGTCTTAGAAACAATCTCCTTTGCCTCCTACTGGTATCTGAACCAATCTCTTCTTGGTGGGGACGTAACTTTCGTCTTGGGGATTCGGACCTGGCGTGCCATCATTCCTTTTTGCCCTAGCTTCTTCCTCCTCGCTCCTCTCTCTCTGAGCGATTGCAAGCATTGTCTCCAACAGCTGATCCACCTTCTCCTGGATCGTATTGATGTTTGTCCTCATGGTAACCTGGTTGGCCTCAACTTGTTCTAATGTCATCTTGTATTTGCTTCGCGTCTCGTACCGGTGTCGATTAGTCAGTGTGGCTGGATAAAGGGTAAAAAGGTTGGGTAAGTTTTTTTGATTTTCATGAAGTGTGATGCATAATGAAGATGCAAATGTTATGCATATTTTACTTCCAGGGAATCATTCTAGTTTCATTAGTTGTTAGTAATTCGAAGAAACAAAAAAAAAACTTATAATATCAATAACGGAGTAATTTTTAAACATCATTCATTCCCATACATAACATAGAGGTCCAAAAAGTCATAGTTCAAAAGTACATTTGTTTAAAGGAACAAAAATATAAGACATGAGCAAATTAAACAGCTGACTTTCTGGCCTGAAGCTCTTCTAGTTCCTCATTGAATCTCTTCAACAACCCTTTGCAGAGCAGAACGAAATTGATTATGGCTGGTGGAGTGCTATCTTCTTTCAACTCTTCGACTGCGTCTCTCAACCTCCATGGCAACTCTTTAGTTTCCCAATTACAGAATCCTACTAGCCCATCGAGTTTTGCACGAAACTTATCCCTATCTCCTTGTAAGAAGCTTATGGTTTTCTTAAAGGATTCATAATCTTCAATCACATAGTCTCGTTCTTTCAACCATATGGAGTTGTCCTGGCGTAATGACTCTAGCTGGTTCTTCCAATAGCTTACAGACTCCCTGGCATCTCTTACTTCTCGACACTTCTCCTCCCATACCATGGGTGACACCCTAGAAGCTTCAGTGGCTATTTTCTTGAGTCGGCGCTCCTGATCTACTTCAGCTTTTGCATGACGAACAAAATTGGTGAGTTCCTTTATCTGAGCCCCAAGTGTATCCCTTATTGTCTTGTTCTCCTTTGTGGCTAGATGCCACCAACGCTCATTGTCTTGACATTCTTTTTGAGCTTGTCGTAGTTGACCCTTAAGAGTATCCAAACAATGATCAGCCGGTTCTAATCCCACTTTGTTCTTCTTTCTCTTATGCTCCTCCTTGTTGAACTTTTCCACGTGGGCTTGAAGTTGCGCTTCTTTTCTCTTAAGCTCCCACTTCATATTATTTTTCTCATTGATGGTTTGTTGGAGTTTTGTCTGCAGCTCTTCATTCTCTTTTTCTAGCTTTGCCATGGTGGTCTTGAGTTCCTCCATTTCTTCAATAGGGACATGGGTGAGCTTAGGTTCAGGAAGAGGTATAGGTGTCCGAATGACGAATGGCATTTTAATTATCTGCACCCTTTCCTTTACCCACTGAAAATATGGTTCTTTTGTAATCCCATTTGCTCTCCCTAACTCAGCTTTTCCTTTTCGATTGACATTTTTCCAAGCTTCTTTGATTTGCTGGAATAAGCTAGGATTCTCAGCCCCAAAGTCAAGTAACAAGAAAGCTTCCAAAGAATTTGCCTCTGGAGGGACTTCCATTGGGTAACCGAGTTGTCTGAGTGATAGAACTGGATTAGCATTCACACATCCTTGAGTTCCAATGAGCGGTAGATTTGGTAAATCTCCACAACTGAATATGATGTCTGCGTTGATATATTCTTTGGAGTACCAAGAGAGATCTTCAGATCGGAGTGATCCCAATCTCTGAGGCCAACTAATATCTGTCTGTTCAACCCAAGCACCTATCTTCGGAAGATGTTCTAGAAACCACTGATACAATAAAGGAGCACAACAAGCAATCAATCCCTTCTTCTTAGTATACCTATGACTTATTTGATAATAGACATCGGCTAACAAAGTGGGTACTGGGTTCCTAGTAAGGAAAACACAAATGGCAGTCATGTCTACGAAACCATCCATATTAGGGAACAGGACGATGCCATAGATAGCCAATGCAATAGCAGAGTAACAAGCATCCCAACTTTCTGCCTTCAACAGGGTATGAGCTCTTTCCAAAAGAAAACTTAGTGAAAACCCTTTGGTATTTCCTTTGGTTTCTAAATTGTCTTTTGCTTCCTTTTCATCCATGTGAAGCGCACTGGCAATGACCTCGAGGGGCAAAGATTCATCTATCCCTTCAAATAGTGACTTGTCCTTCATAGGAATCCTAACAAGATGCTCAAATTCTTCCAACGTTGGTGCTAGCTGGAAGTCTTGGAATGTGAAGCATCTTAAAGGTAAGTCATAAAATTGGGCTAAAGTGATCAAGGCTGTATGGTCCACTTGTTGATTGAGGATGCTGAGTAAATTGCCATAATTCTTTCCAAATTTGATTCTGTATAGAGGGTGCATCTGAGAGACCAAGTTACGTAAATTCTTCAGATCGGGATCCTTGAACTTGAAGGAGTAAATGTTTCTTTTGCTTGATTCCATGTTTCTTGAATTCTTGCAACTCATGATACTCAGATTCCTTGGAAATAAAATAATATGAATGTTATGCTATGAATGATATTATGCGTGTCACATGTAGGTTGATATATAGGTCATGCGAGTGGGTACTCTTGGTTACTAAACAAAACCCTTTTGGTAGAATGCTAAAGGTAACAAGTTCCCAAAATCATCAATCAATATCTAGGAAAGTTATTGTCATGATGAAAACTCATTTGCAAATAACATCCGCAAACAAAGTTTCATCTGGGTGAGGCCTTCGTATGGTCCTAAAGAGGAAAACTCCTAGCGGGCCCATACTACACAACTCTCGCGTCCAAGGTTCTAATAAGGTTCTCAGAGTCATAGATCGAGGTTGGGAATACCACTGTAAGGTAGTAATACGCCCAAGGGATCTCATCTGATTGGGGCTTTCGTATTAACCTAATAAGTCTGAGACTTTTCAGGTAAATACTACATAACCACCTGATATAATGGGTTAAAAGGTCCCTAGAGTCATTGATCCAACTTGAGAATACTATCGTCGTGACGAAAACTCGTCGGGCAATAATATTTCAAGAGAATCTCCTCTAGGCGGGGTCTTCGTTTCTTCCCAACAAGGAAGACTCCTTGTGGGCGCCCACTACGCAACCACCAACTTAATCTTATGGTTTTTCACAAACTCGGGTGGAGAGCCTATCTCACAAAGTATCACCAACCATAGAACCCCAAATAAGAGATAATCAATAAATCACAATAATTATGACAATATAATAGTAACAGAATAAATAATAAACAGATAAACAAAATTAACACACAATACATCAATTGAACTAAATTAGGCTTCACTCTCTCTTGCTTGGAGCTAGTCCCCAGCAGAGTCGCCATCTGTCGCATCTCGAAAAAAACGATTCCTCGCGATGGTCGCGAAAAATATTTATGTTCGAATAGAGTCGCCACCGAACTTTATTTATCCCAATGAAGGGATAGGAAAATATCGATAAAACCTTTAGGAAACAGAATAATGGTCGTCGCAACCATATTCGGGTTCGGGAGTGGATTATGTAAGGAGAAGGTATTAGCACCCCTTACGTCAGTTGTACTTAACGAGAACCTTTTAGTTCTAATGTGCGTTTCGTGTGTTAATTTATGTTTGTTTGTTATCTTTGGGTTATAAATATTTAAAATAGAAATGGACGAGAACCTCAGAAAGGAAAAGGGGAGGTTTTTATTAGTGTGCTCGCGAAGATACAACAATCTCCTGCCTACGTATCCTTATGGTATAATAAGGAAATCAGAGCATTCGTAGTTCGGGGAACTACGGTTGGTTGGTGTCTTTTAATGAACGACTGTTTAGATCGCATACTAAAGGCTAAACGTTGGCTTGTCTACTCTCGGCGGAGGCTTAAGCATTTAGTTTGTTGTGCGCATTAGAAAGGATTAACAGTGTTCTTTCTGAAAAGAGTTTCAGTCACACGGGGGTGACAAATTGGATTAATATGTCGGATGTTTTGATTGGTCGAGATTTTTTTGGTCGAGATGTTTTTGGTTGGATGACGATTACTCGGATAGTCGAGTAAGACAACTCGTATCCTAACAGTCGGGAAAGGGAATAGAAGACTCTAGACCACTTTCTTTTTCATCTTCAATTATAGAAAGGATTTGATAATAATTTAGGTGTTTTAAATGGATGACGAATACTCGGATAATCGAGTAAGACAACTCGTATCCTAATAATCGGGAAAAGGAATAGAAAACTCTAGACCACTTTCTCTTTCATCTAAGTGATTATAAAAATAAATTTATGTATGGTCGATGTATTTTTAGAATGAACGACAAATGCTTGAATGACTGAGTAAAACAACTCATATCCAAGCATTTGAGAAGAGGAATTGAAAACTCAAGACCATCTCCCTTTTCGTACAGTTTGTTATGAAAATGATTTGATTAAGTTGTATGTTTGTAAAAAATGACAATTGTTTGACTGACCGAGTAAGAGAACTCGTATTCAAACAATTGAGGAGAGAAGTTGAAGACTCAAAGTCATCTCCTTTTTCATTTAGCTTATTATGAAAATAATTTGATTTAATCGGGTTTAGAAGTTTGTAGAGGAACGACAATTATTTGAATAACCAAGTAAGAGAACTTGTATTCAAATAGTCGTGGAGAAAAATTGAAGACTCAAAGTTATCTCCCTTTTAGTTTCTTGTTATAAAAGGATTTGATTTGTTTTTGCTTAAATGGATTAGAAATGACGACCATTTGACTAACCGAGTAAGAAAACTCGTATTCAAATAATCGAGGAGAGGAGTTGAAAACTCAAAACCATCCCCCTTTTCATTTTCAAATGGAGTATCGTTTAGATGTGATTAAGTATTTTAATTTAACTTTCGATGTCGGATCGAGGTTTTAAAAATTGCATTCTTGTGAATGAATTGAATTTATTTAGTGAATGGTCCCTTTAATCGATTAATTAAAACCGAGTAGGTCTCATTGTAAGAAAGCCCAAGAGTAAGCCATGTGAGGTTGATGGCGATGCTTTTACAAGCGATCGACTTACATAGGTGTTTTGAAAAATGGGTTCGACTTTGAATCGAGAGGTTTTATTTGTTTTTTTTATAAAAAAATTGGTTTGAATTGATGGCATGGGAATTATAATCTTTTTTGTATTTTTTAAGTCTTTATCATTTTTAGGTTCATTTTAAGATGAGATGAAGGATGTACAATGATATAAAGTAAATATAAAAAATAAATTTTAGAAGCGGAATTTAAAAGAGTTAGATGTTAATTGCGGTAATTAAAAATTAGAGTTAATCGTTAAATGTTAGGTGTTAATTGAAATCAACATGGAATGATCAAGAGAATTGCAATAAAATATTAAATCTAAAACAAATAACTAAAGTTTAAACAATTTATAAAAGTATCATTAAATTAAAACTCAAAACAATATTAAACCATCAAAAATCTCAATTCTAAACTATTATCCAAAATATTAATTTTAAAATATTAATAAAGATTAAATTCCAAAATCATTCTAAATTAAAATTCTAAAATAATTCTAAATCAACTTATAATTCTAATTAATCTACAATTATTTATAAAAAAAAAGATCTAATTAAATTCTAAAATATTTTCAAAGATTAAAATCTAAAATAATTCTAAATTAAATAAAAAATTCTAAAGTAATTCTAAATCGACTTATAATTCTAATTAATCTACAATAATTTCTAAAAAAGGAAAACTAATTAAATTCTAAAATATTAACAAAGATTAAATTTTAAAATCATTCTAAATTAAATTAAAAATTCTAAAATAATTCTAAATCAACTTATAATTCTAATTAATCTACAATTATTTCTAAAAAATATCTAATTAAATTCTAAAATAGTTTCAAAGATTAAAATCTAAAATCATTCTAAATCAAATTAAAAATTCTAAAATAATTCTAAATCAACTTATAATTCTAATTAATCTACAATTATTTCTAAAAAAGATCTAATTAAATTCTAAAATATTTTCAAAGATTAAAATCTAAAATCATTCTAAATTAAATTAAAGATTCTAAAATAATTCTAAATCAACTTATAATTCTAATTAATCTACAATTATTTCTAAAAAAAAGATCTAATTAAATTATAAAATATTTTCAAAGATTAAAGTCTAAAATTATTCTAAATTAAATTAAAAAATCTAAAATAATTCCAAATCACCTTATAATTATAATTAATCTACCATTATTCCTAAAAAAAGAAATCAAATTAAATTCTAAAATATTTTCTAATTAACATTCTAAAAAAAATCAGTATGGGCCTAAAAAGAACCAACCAATCGAAATATACAACAAATAATAATAAAATAAATTAAAAATAAAATAAAATGAACAGGGGTCACCCATCTGAAAATGGGGTGCTAAAATAAATAAAAGCTCAATTGGGCCTGGACTGGAGGCCCACCGCTGGAAAACAAGTTTCTCCCAATGAGGGAGCCCTTTTCGCCTAAAGCCACCAGAAACGCGCTTAAGCGCTTCATTTGTCAAAAAACAACTCTCTCTCTCTCTTCCTCTCAGAGCAAACACAAGCTTTGCAAACTTCTAAACACCTCTGACTCCAACCTACCGGAGAAGATGGCGGTTGCCGGCCAACGGCGGCGGCGCCACCTTCTTCTCCGGCGAACCACCACTCAAAACCTAAATCTCAAATACCAACTCCCCTTTATTCACGCTCGCGGTTGCGGATCCGGCCACAAAAACAACAAAATCCCAACCACAAACCCAAATCAGAAACCCTAAAACAGAAAACCCAATTCGTACAAAACGTTTTTTAAACCAAACGACATTACTTTGTAACAAAAGGTGCCCCAAGAAGTGATGAATGTGGTCTTCTCCATGTCTTCGGGATCCATTTTAATTTGATTGTATCCTGAGAAACCATCCATGAATGAAAACACGGAGAGTTAAGTTATGTTATCCACCAGTACATCGATGTGAGGTAATAGGAAATCATCTTTGGGACTGGCTCTGTTTAAGTCTCAGTAGTCCACGCACATGCGGACTTTTCCATCTTTCTTCGGCACTGGTACAATGTTGGCAACCCATTGTGGGTATTTAGCGACTTTCCAGGAAACCATCGTCAAACTGCTTTCTCACCTCTTCTCTGATCTTGAGAGCCATATCTGGTCGAGTTCTTCTTAGCTTTTGTTTGACAGCAGGGCATTCTTCTTTAAGGGGAAGCTTGTGGGTTACGATGTCAGTGTCTAATCCGGGCATGTCTTGGTATGACCAAGCAAACACGTCGTCATATTCGTGGAGTAGCTCTATCAGTCTTGTCTTCACTGTATCTTGAAGTGTTGCGCCTACCTTTACTTCTCTATTATCTTCTTCTGTTCCCAGATTGATAACTTCAACGTCTTCCTGGTGTGATTGAATGACCTTTTCTTCTTGTCTGAGTAATCTGACCAACTCTTCAGGGAGTTCGCAATCTTCCTCCACTTCGTCTTCAGCTTGGTAGATTGGACAATCAAAGTCATATTGGACCATAGCAGTGTCGTTATCAATAGTCTCGGTGGTGTTTCTGCATGTTATGATTTATGCAGTTTATTTAGAAAGTGCGTGCATAAAAAATTAATTGCCATTTTCGTAAATAGATCAAAACGAAAGAAAGGAACAAAAATTTGAATGCAAAACGTCATTTCGTTAATGATAAAAACTCTTGAAAAAGATAAAGGAGGCCCTACAACATGCCACTGTGCCTTGGGCAGAGCACAGGGTTTTGTCTAAAAATGATAAAATTACTTTTGAAATATTTGGGGAACTTCCACAGCCTTCTAGTTTGTTAGTTCTTCATTAGGTGCAGCTTGACGCATCCAGCTGGACTCCCCCTCCTTGCGGTCTTCTTCACTGATCATTGCCACCTACTTGCCAAAGATGTAGCCATCGCTGGTGAATGTTTTCTCCACAGAAGGAATCTTCTCTTTTTCAGATTGGTTACCAACTTTGTGTGATGATGGGTCATACCCCAAGCCAAACTTGTCTCGTTTCTCTTTCAATTCCACCACTTTGCCCCAGTCTTGTGCATCTTCACTTTCCATAACGGCTTTAGCTCCTTGCCATGAGGCCATGAATGGTCCGGATTTCGGGACATCCAAGGTCTGTTGAACGGCCATCATGTTTACCACTTCCAGGGATTGGAATGGTGTCTTAGTGATTTCGCCATCCACCTCGATATACCGAAAAGATGTTAAGTGACTGGCCAAGATATCTTCTTCTCCTCCAACCACAATCATCTTATCATTTGTGATGAATTTTAGTTTTTGATGCAGAGTGGAGGTGACAGCACCTGCGGAGTGAATCCAGGGTCTCCCGAGTAAGCAACTGTAACCAGGATGTATATCCATGACCTGGAATGTAATATTAAAAATTGTTGGACCTATCTTGGTTGGTAAGTCAACCTCTCCTATCACTGCTCGCCTTGAGCCATCAAATGATTTTATGATTAGGGTGCTGGGCTTCATGCTTATCCCTTCCACTGGCAGTTTTATCAAGGTCGTCTTTGGCATGACGCTCAAAGAGGAACCTGTGTCTACCAACACCCTTGACAGTATAGTATCCATGAACTTCAAGGATATGTGGAGAGGCTTGTTATGGTTCTTTCCTTCAATCGGTAGTTCATCATCATTAAAACCCAAGAAATTTCCAGTAGTCACACAAGTTATCACATCGTCAAACTGTTCTATTGTTATGTCCTTGGTGATATGAGCGGCGCTCAATACCTTCAACAGTGAATTCCCGTGTGCTTCGGAGTTAAGTAAGAAAGATAACATGGAAATTTTGGAAGGTGTTTGGTTTAGCTGGTCCACCACCTTGTAATCGCTTTTCTTGATTATTTTCAAAAACTTCTCAGCCTCCTCACGAGTGACACCAGCTTTAGGAGACAGGTGCATGTCTTGCATCCCCTGATTAGGAATGGGGGTCTGGATAGCAGCCTCCTTCCCTTTAGCTCTCTCAGACGTATCAACAGTTCTTGGTGCGAACACTCGGCCGTTGCGCGTCATTCCTGCTGGCCCCACAATTGAAGTGACATTTGGTTCGTTAATCATTAAAGGTTTATCTTCCTGCCCCTGCTTAAAAGCTCTGGGCTGGTATATCCATGTGACTGCCTTCTCATCTTTATATTCGAATGGTGCTGGGAACTCTATCACCAACGAGCTTATAGGTATTTCTACTTTGACCTCATCATAGGGGATATCTACCACGGCTATCTCTTCCTGACGCTTGCTCTTGACACGGTAAGTTATCTGTAACTCCCCTCGATCCAACATTTGTTGTATAAAACTCCTCAACTCTTCATTATTCTCTTCCTTAACCAGCTTTTCCAGGATCAGACCACTCTTCAGCAATTGTGCTCCTATCATGGTGATAGGGGTTTGAATCTCTTCAACCTTACGGATCAGTTTGCCCTCATCACTCTCCTCAATGGCATTGACGGAAGCATCCTTATGCGTCGGTATATGGTTGGTATTCACGTTTGGGCGTCTTGGAGTGAAAGAAACGGCCTTGGCTTCAATCAAGTCTTGTACTCGATTCTGAAATGCGAAACAGTTTTCCAAAGTATGACCAGGTGCTCCCATGTGAAATTCACAATGGGCATTAGCGTCGTATCCAGGTGGATACGGAAAAATAGCTGGTTTTAATTCCTTCAATGTTAGAAGGCCCTCATTCTGCAAATATGGGAATATCTGACTATAAGGTACTGGTAGAGGGTCAAGTTGTCTTCTTGGAGGTCTTGGCTTAAACTGTCTTGGTGGTGCAGTGTTTTGCTGATGATGATGTTGTTGATGTTGTGGTTGATACATTTGTTGTTGTTGCATTGGCTGTTGATAGGGTATAGGTACCACGGCGGCGACTTGACCATATGAAGCTTGTTGCTTCCCTTTATAGTTCTTGGATATGGCGTTTGTTCACCTTCTCTTTTCTTTGGGAAGCCTCCAGAATATTTCTTTGGTGCGCTAGATGTTGTCACTGCTCCAGGAATTTTTCCATCCTTTAACCCTTTCTCTATGCGGTCTCCAATCGTGACGAGATGTGCAAAGTCAGATGCGGCACTTCTCACTAATCGATCAAAGAATGGGTCCTTCAAGGTGTCTACGAATATACCGGTCATTTCCTTCTCAGACAATGGTGGCTCTACCTGAGCAGCCAACTCTCTCCACCGTCGGGCGTATTCTTTGAATGACTCACTCTCCTTCATAGCCATCCCTTGCAACTGCATTCGGTCGGGTGCCATATCTAAGTTGTATTTGTACTGACGGAGAAATGCGTCAACCAAATCCTCCCAACTTTGAATTCGGCCCTGTTCTAAACTCATATACCATCTCAGAGATGCCCCACTTAAACTGTCTTGGAAACAGTGTACGAGTAGTTTGTCATTTTCGGTATGAGCAGCCATTTTCCTGAAGTACATCACCAAGTGACTTCTTGGACAAGTCTGTCCTTTGTATTTCTCGAAATCAGGGGTTTTAAATTTAGCCGAGATGACTAAATTCGATACCAAACGCATGTTCATGGCAGAAGCACCGAAGATGTTGTTTCCTTCTATGGCTTTGATTTTCTTTTCCAGGGCACGGGGCCTATCTGCAGCGGGATCTGAAAGTATCTTAGGCTTTGGTTGATCAGGCATATAGAATGCATCATATTGGTCATCTCCAATTTCGGATCCATGATGAGTAGACGTATCAGAAGGTTCTGCACGGTCTCCATCTCCTTTGCCTCCTACTGGTATCTGAACCAATCTCTTCTTGGTGGGGACGTAACTTTCGTCTTGGGGATTCGGACCTGGCGTGCCATAATTCCTTTTTGCCCTAGCTTCTTCCTCCTCGCTCCTCTCTCTCTGAGCGATTGCAAGCATTGTCTCCAACAGCTGATCCATCTTCTCCTGGATCGAAATTGATGTCTGTCCTCATGGTAACCTGGTTGGCCTCAACTTGTTCTAATGTCATCTTGTATTTGCTTCGCGTCTCGTACCGATGTCGATTAGTCAGTGTGGCTGGATAAAGGGTAAAAAGGTTGGGTAAGTTTTTTTGATTTTCATGAAGTGTGATGCATAATGAAGATGCAAATGTTATGCATATTTTACTTCCAGGGAGTCATTCGAGTTTCATTAGTTGTTAGTAATTCGAAGAAACAAAAAAAAACTTATAATATCAATAACGGAGTAATTTTTAAACGTCATTCATTCCCATATATAACATAGAGGTCCAAAAAGTCATAGTTCAAAAGTACATTTGTTTAACGGAACAAAAATATAAGACATGAGCAAATTAAACAACTGACTTTCTGGCCTGAAGCTCTTCTAGTTCCTCATTGAATCTCTTCAACAACCCTTTGCAGAGCAGAACGAAATTGATTATGGCTGGTGGAGTGCTATCTTCTTTCAACTCTTCGACTGCGTCTTTCAACCTCCATGACAACTCTTTAGTTTCCCAATTACAGAATCCTACTAGCCCATCGAGTTTTGCACGAAACTTATCCCTATCTCCTTGTAAGAAGCTTATGGTTTTCTTAAAGGATTCATAATCTTCAATCACATAGTCTCGTTCTTTCAACCATATGGAGTTGTCCTGGCGTAATGACTCTAGCTGGTTCTTCCAATAGCTTACAGACTCCCTGGCATCTCTTACTTCTCGACACTTCTCCTCCCATACCATGGGTGACACCCTAGAAGCTTCAGTGGCTATTTTCTTGAGTCGGCGCTCCTGATCTACTTCAGCTTTTGCATGACGAACAGAATTGGTGAGTTCCTTTATCTGAGCCCCAAGTGTATCCCTTATTGTCTTGTTCTCCTTTGTGGCTAGATGCCACCAACGCTCATTGTCTTGACATTCTTTTTGAGCTTGTCGTAGTTGACCCTTAAGAGTATCCAAACAATGATCAGCCGGTTCTAATCCCACTTTGATCTTCTTTCTCTTATGCTCCTCCTTGTTGAACTTTTCCACGCGGGCTTGAAGTTGCGCTTCTTTTCTCTCAAGCTCCCACTTCATATTATTTTTCTCATTGATGGTTTGTTGGAGTTTTGTCTGCAGCTCTTCATTCTCTTTTTCTAGCTTTGCCATGGTGGTCTTGAGTTCCTCCATTTCTTCAATAGGGACATGGGTGAGCTTAGGTTCAGGAAGAGGTATAGGTGTCCGAATGACGAATGGAATTTTAATTATCTGCACCCTTTCCTTTACCCACTGAAAATATGGTTCTTTTGTAATCCCATTTGCTCTCCCTAACTCAGCTTTTCCTTTTCGATTGACATTTTTCCAAGCTTCTTTGTTTCGCTGGAATAAGCTAGGATTCTCAGCCCCAAAGTCAAGTAACAAGAAAGCTTCTAGAGAATTTGCCTCTGGAAGGCCTTCCATTGGGTAACCGAGTTGTCTGAGTGATAGAACTGGATTAGCATTCACACATCCTTGAGTTCCAATGAGCGGTATATTTGGTAAATCTCCACAACTGAATATGATGTCTGCGTTGATATATTCTTTGGAGTACCAAGAGAGATCTTCAGATCGGAGTGATCCCAATCTCTGAGGCCAACTAATATCTGTCTGTTCAACCCAAGCACCTATCTTCAGAAGATGTTCTAGAAACCACTGATACAATAAAGGAGCACAACAAGCAATCAATCCCTTCTTCTTAGTATACCTATGACTTATTTGATAATAGACATCGGCTAACAAAGTGGGTACTGGGTTCCTAGTAAGGAAAACACAAATGGCAGTCATGTCTACGAAACCATCCATATTAGGGAACAGGACGATGCCATAGATAGCCAATGCAATAGCAGAATAACAAGAATCCCAACTTTCTGCCTTCAACGGGGTATGAGCTCTTTCCAAAAGAAAACTTAGTGAAAACCCTTTGGTATTTCCTTTGGTTTCTAAATTGTCTTTTGCTTCCTTTTCATCCATGTGAAGCGCACTGGCAATGACCTCGAGGGGAAAAGATTCATCTGTCCCTTCAAATAGTGGCTTGTCCTTCATAGGAATCCTAACAAGACGCTCAAATTCTTCCAACGTTGGTGCTAGCTGGAAGTCTTGGAATGTGAAGCATCTTAAAGGTAAGTCATAAAATTGGGCTAAAGTGATCAAGGTTGTATGGTCCACTTGTTGATTGAGGATGCTGAGTAAATTGCCATAATTCTTTCCAAAGTTGATTCTGTATACAGGGTGCATCTGAGAGACCAAGTTACGTAAATTCTTCAGATCGGGATCCTTGAACTTGAAGGAGTAAATGTTTCTTTTGCTTGATTCCATGTTTCTTGAATTCCTGCAACTCATGATACTCAGATTCCTTGGAAATAAAATAATATGAATGCTATGCTATGAATGATATTATGCGTGTCACATGTAGGTTGATATATAGGTCATGCGAGTGGGTACTCTTGGTTACTAAACAAAACCCTTTTGGTAGAATGCTAAAGGTAACAAGTTCCCAAAATCATCAATCAATATCTAGAAAAGTTATTGTCATGATGAAAACTCATCTGCAAAGAACATCCCCAAACAAAGTTTCATCTGGGTGAGGCCTTCGTATGGTCCTAAAGAGGAAAACTTCTAGCGGGTCCATACTACACAACTCTCGCGTCCAATGTTCTAATAAGGTTCTCAGAGTCATAGATCGAGGTTGGGAATACCACTGTAAGGTAGTAATACGCCCAAGGGATCTCATCTGATTGGGGCTTTCGTATTAACCTAATAAGTCTGAGACTTTTCAGGTAAATACTACATAACCACATGATATAATGGGTTAAAAGGTCCCTAGAGTCATTGATCCAACTTGAGAATACTATCGTCGTGACGAAAACTCGTCGGGCAATAATATTTCAAGAGAATCTCCTCTAGGCGGGGTCTTCGTTTCTTCCCAACAAGGAAGACTCCTTGTGGGCGCCCACTACGCAACCACCAACTTAATCTTATGGTTTTTCACAAACTCGGGTGGAGAGTCTATCTCACAAAGTATCACCAACCATAGAACCCCAAATAAGAGATAATCAATAAATCACAATAATTATGACAATATAATAGTAACAGAATAAATAATAAATAGATAAACAAAATTAACACACAATACATCAATAGAACTAAATTAGGCTTCACTCTCTCTTGCTTGGAGCTAGTCGCCATCTGTCGCATCTCGAAAAATACGATTCCTTGCGATGGTCGCGGAAAATATTTATGTTCGAACAGAGTCGCCACCGAACTTTATTTATCCCAATGAAGGGATAGGAAAATATCGATAAAACCTTTAGGAAACAGAATAATGGTCGTCGCAGCCATATTCAGGTTCGGGAGTGGATTATGTAAGGGGAAGGTATTAACACCCCTTACGTCCGTTGTACTCAACGGGAACCTTTTAGTTCTAATGTGCGTTTCGTGTGTTAATTTATGTTTGTTTGTTATCTTTGGGTTATAAATATTTAAAATAGAAATGGACGAGAACCTCAGAAAGGAAAAGGGGAGGTTTTTATTAGTGTGCTCGCGAAGATACAACAATCTCCTGCCTACGTATCCTTATGGTATAATAAGGAAATCAGAGCATTCGTAGTTCGGGGAACTACGGTTGGTTGGTGTCTTTTAATGAACGACTGTTTAGATCGCATCCTAAAGGCTAAACGTTGGCTTGTCTACTCTCGGCGGAGGCTTAAGCATTTAGTTTGTTGTGCGCATTAGAAAGGATTAACAGTGTTCTTTCTGAAAAGAGTTTCAGTCACACGGGGGTGACAAATTGGATTAATATGTCGGATGTTTTGATTGGTCGATATGTTTTTGGTCGGATGACGATTACTCGGATAGTCGAGTAAGACAACTCGTATCCTAACAGTCGGGAAAGGGAATAGAAGACTCTAGACCACTTTCTTTTTCATCTTCAATTATAGAAAGGATTTGATAATAATTAAGGTGTTTTAAATGGATGACGAATACTCGGATAATCGAGTAAGACAACTCGTATCCTAATAATCGGGAAAAGGAATAGAAAACTCTAGACCACTTTCTCTTTCATCTAAGTGATTATAAAAATAAGTTTATGTATGGTCGATGTATTTTTAGAATGAACGACAAGTGCTTGAATGACTGAGTAAAACAACTCATATCCAAGCATTTGAGAAGAGGAATTGAAAACTCAAGACCATCTCCCTTTTCGTACAGTTTGTTATTAAAATGATTTGATTAAGTTGTATGTTTATAAAAAATGACAATTGTTTGACTGACCGAGTAAGAGAACTCGTATTCAAACAATTGAGGAGAGAAGTTGAAGACTCAAAGTCATCTCCTTTTTCATTTAGCTTATTATGAAAATAATTTGATTTAATCAGGTTTAGAAGTTTGTAGAGGAACGACAATTATTTGAATAACCAAGTAAGAGAACTTGTATACAAATAGTCGTGGAGAAAAATTGAAGACTCAAAGTTATCTCCCTTTTAGTTTCTTGTTATAAAATTTGATTTGTTTTTGCTTAAATGGATTAGAAATGACGACCATTTGACTAACCGAGTAAAAAAACTCGTATTCAAATAATCGAGGAGAGGAGTTGAAAACTCAAAACCATCCCCCTTTTCATTTTCAAATGGAGTGTCGTTTAGATGTGATTAAGTATTTTAATTTAACTTTCGATGTCGGATCGAGGTTTTAAAAATTGCATTCTTGTAAATGAATTGAATTTATTTAGTGAATGGTCCCTTTAATCGATTAATTAAAACCGAGTAGGTCTCATTGTAAGAAAGTCCAAGAGTAAGCCACGTGAGGTTGATGGCGATGCTTTTACAAGCGATCGACTTACATAGGTGTTTTGAAAAATGGGCTTGACTTTGAATCAAGAGGTTTTATTTGTTTTTTTTTAAAAAAAAATTGGTTTGAATTGATGGCATGGGAATTTTAATCTTTTTTGTATTTTTTAAGTCTTTGTCATTTTTAGGTTCATTTTAAGATGAGATGAAGGATGTCCAATGATATAAAGTAAGTATAAAAAATAAATGTTAGAAGCGAAATTTAAAAGAGTTAGATGTTAATTGCGGTAATTAAAAATTAGAGTTAATCGTTAAATGTTAGGTGTTAATTGAAATCAACATGGAATAATCAAGAGAATTGCAATAAAATATTAAATCTAAAACAAATAACTAAAGTTTAAACAATTTATAAAAGTATCATTAAATTAAAACTCAAAACAATATTAAACCATGAAAAATCTCAATTCTAAACTATTATCCAAAATATTAATTTTAAAATATTAATAAAGATTAAATTCTAAAATCATTCTAAATTAAAATTCTAAAATAATTCTAAATCAACTTATAATTCTAATTAATCTATAATTATTTTTAAAAAAAGATCTAATTAAATTCTAAAATATTTTCAAAGATTAAAATCTAAAATAACTCTAAATTAAATTAAAAATTCTAAAGTAATTCTAAATCGACTTATAATTCTAATTAATCTACAATAATTTCTAAAAAAGGAAAACTAATTAAATTCTAAAATATTAACAAAGATTAAATTTTAAAATCATTCTAAATTAAATTAAAAATTCTAATTCTAAATCAAATTATAATTCTAATTAATCTACAATTATTTCTAAAAAAGATCTAATTAAATTCTAAAATATTCTCAAAGATTAAAATCTAAAATCATTCTAAATCAAATTAAAAATTCTAAAATAATTCTAAATCAACTTATAATTCTAATTAATCTACAATTATTTCTAAAAAAAGATCTAATTAAATTCTAAAATATTTTCAAAGATTAAAATCTAAAATCATTCTAAATTAAATTAAAGATTCTAAAATAATTCTAAATCAACTTATAATTCTAATTAATCTACAATTATTTCTAAAAAAAGATCTAATTAAATTATAAAATATTTTCAAAGATTAAAATCTAAAATTATTCTAAATTAAATAAAAAAATCTAAAATAATTCCAAATCACCTTATAATTATAATTAATCTACAATTATTCCTAAAAAAAGAAATCAAATTAAATTCTAAAATATTTTCTAATTAACATTCTAAAAAAAATCAGTATGGGCCTAAAAAGAACCAACCAATCGAAATATACAACAAATAATAATAAAATAAAATAAAAATAAAATAAAATGAACAGGGGTCACCCATCCGAAAATGGGGTTCTAAAATAAATAAAAGCTCAATTGGGCCTGGATTGGAGGCCCACCGCTGGAAAACAAGTTTCTCCCAATGAGGGAGCCCTTTTCGCCTAAAGCCAGCAAAAAAGCGCTTAAGCGCTTCATTTGTCAAAAAACAACTCTCTCTCTTCCTATCAGAGCAAACATAAGCTTTGCAAACTTCTAAACACCTCTGACTTCAACCTACCGGAGAAGATGGTGGTTGCCGGCCAACGGCGGCGGCGCCACCTTCTTCTCCGGCGAACCACCACTCAAAACCTAAATCTCAAATACCAACTCCCCTTTATTCACGCTCGCGGTTGCGGATCCGGCCACAAAAACAACAAAATCCCAACCACAAACCCAAATCGGAAACGCTAAAACAGAAAACCCAATTCGCACAAAACGAAATTAAACCCAAGATCTACGGAGTCTCAAGAAATTACCAAATGAAAAAGGATCAACGAGAAGAGCTCTATATCAAGACGAAATTAAAAGGGAAAGAAGAAACTCAAGACTACCTACACGGAGAGATTATGGCGTGGTTCCGGCGACAAACTCGAAGGTAATGTAATTATCTTCTGATTCCTTTAGAGCTGCCTCCTACTCCTCCTTTGCTTTAGATTCAACTTATAGCTCAACCTTGCTCAAACTCTGGTGATAAGTTTGAGCGGTTGATGAAAAAAATGAGCTTTAGGTTTTTTTTCGAAATATATTGTTACTGTATATTCTGGGTTCTGAAAAAGAATTGCTCGGTTGTTGCTGTTAACTTTCTAGGATTTTCCTTAGAAATTTTGCTCTGTGTGTTTGCTGTTGTGTTCTAGGTTTTTTTTTTTGAGAAAATCTCTCACTGTGTTGTCTCTTTGGAGTTAACAGAGAAAAAAACTTTGAAAATTTCTTCTGGATTTTTATCGAAAACGTTCCTTTTACTGTTAATTTGTTGTTGTTATATATGTGATGAATGTTGGGTTCTGAGATAACTTGTTAAGTTATCCTTTTTCCAGATTTTGTGGGATAATTACCTTATGGATTTAAGGTTGTTGATGTGGATATTGCAAAGTGTTCTTGAGTGTTCTCCTTGGTTTACTGTGTAACTAAATAATCTGTTTATTTTATGGTTTATTTTCCAGTTTGTTTTAAGTGCTTATTTTGATAAGCAGTTTTTTTTAACTTTGAATTTGGTTTTGCATTTGCAGGTGAAGTGATGTTTAATTGATTGAAAAGGGGCGCTGGCTTTTTGAGTTGGGACACTACACGAAGGGACCATTGGCTTTGGAGAAAGTCTCTGAAGACTACTTCAAACCATTAAACTCCATTCAATTATTTTCAGAGTTTTAGATTATTTTTGTAACCTGTAAATTAATCAAATGCTCCTTTGGATTTTTGTTTAAATTTGGATTATTTGGAGTTTTTTTTAATATGTAAATTTAATTTGAAACTTCCTTTTTTTTGGAGAACTATGTAACTACTTTTTTGGGATTATCAGCAAGATCTTTTTATAATTTTAATTTAAGCTCTATTAGAGTAACTTGTAACATTTGAACTTAATTGAAATATGATTTGGAATATCACTTGTGCAATTAGTCTTTTTAAAAAATAAATTCTAAACCTTGCCTTAACACTTTAATAGTATTAATCAAAAGAAAATTTACTATAATTTAAATTGAAAATGGATTGGGCTCAACAATGCAATTTAATGGACTTTTAATTTGATTGATTTTAACACATTAATATTATCAAAAATAAAATGTGCCAAAAATTCCTAAGATAAAACAGGTCACAAAAATGTTGCACTTTCAAACTTTGATCCTAAAAACCAATTAAATACCCGTGCATGTGATATCTTAATCTTAAACCAACATACTCACTTAGAAAAGATACAAGTTTAGTTTAAGGATTTTTATGAATGATTTAGAGATTTGGCAGATGTATTTGAGACGTGCAAATGGCTTTAATGATGAGTGATCATAAAAATATCCATGGCTCTTAATACCTTACCAATAATCAAATGGACTTTGAATTAGTAATGTAAAAAGATTCAAACCACATTTTAAATTACGGACACGTTTATGCGAATGGGCCTTTGAAATAAAGAGATCTCACGGGTAAACCAAAATGGGCTTTGCTAGCCAAAAATGCACATACCATCCCATGCTTCAGTAAGACAAACGCAGCAGATATTTTCTTAAGGAATCTTTAACAGATGAAGGTGTCCTTGAAGACTTGATGTCACCAAAGGACTGAGAAACCTTAAGATAAAGCTTATGTCTTAAGATAAGATATATGTCTTATAGCATTGGATAGTGAATGCTGGTTGAAGATTTTTCCTTACCCGGACAAAATTGGGGTATGACAGTATGTCAATCAAGTTCACCAGCATGAGTCAACATTCCTTTTGTTGACCCTGGACTTTGGGCTTGTAACTTTGGACTTAGCCTTTTTACTTGTTACCACGCCTTTTCCTTCTCACCCCTAAGATGGTGTGAAGAAAAGGGACTGGGACTCCCTCTGATGGGCCACGCGATGCACCCTCCTGTTTCCTTATTTTGTTTTTATTATTATTTGAGTTGGGCCTTCAGCCCGTTTGTTATATTTGTTGATTATACCCCATTTTTCAGCATGCACCCCTGAATGCTTTTTAATTTTACATTATTGTTTTTGATTCTATTTCATTTTATTTTCTCTAAAACTTATAAAAGAAATCAATAAAAATCATAATATATTCACAATCAAATTAAAAAAAAATCAATAAAAAAACAAATTATATAACTTTCACACTTGATCAACATCAATTCATTTTCCCAACTTAAACCGAAAATACTTTTCACACTTAAATCAATATTTTTCTCAAATCAAACTGGATGCAAAAGTATTAGTTGGATGTAATATCTATCCTAGTCCCCTAGTATTTGGATATTGATCGTAATTAACTCGTTGTTCGAGTACCCGTCTTTCATTCAAAATACAATAACTAACCGAACCTAGTTCATTCTTTAGTGGACGGAAAAGGATTAGTTGGACGTAATATCCATCATAGTCCTTGAGTATTTGGATGGTGGCCATAATTAGCTTGTTGTTCAAATTCTTTTCATATTATAAGGAATCATGACTTGATTTGCTTCACAAATTTCATAAATAACTTGGACGAAAAAGGATTAGTTGGATGTAATATCCATCCTAGTCTACGAGTATTTGGATGTTGGCCATAATTAGCTTTATGTTCGAATACTCGTCATCCACCCCAAAACCGACTCAACCAATCAAATTTATTTTTGCTCAAGTGCAATAAAAAAATCAAGCTTCTTCACAAATAAATGATGTTTTATCCATTTTAACGCAATACAAACAAACACTTAAGCCTCCCATGCGCGAGCATACAAGCAACGTTTAACCGCTATAATACGATCTAAACATCATTCACTAAAATCAACCTACAAACAATCATTTTCTACCAAGAACTATGTAGCTTTAAGTTACTTATCGCATATAGGGATACATATTACTGAGATTCAACGTCTCGTAAAGCACCCTAATAAAAAACTTATTTTTAGTATTTTTTATTTTATATAAATATCCCACAATAATTAGAAGAAATCAAATAATGTAAGGTAACACACTTATTCACAATGTTGACTAAACGGTTCCCGTTGAATAAAACAGACGTGTGGGGTGCTAATACATTCCCTGGACATAACCGTCTCCTGAACTTGAATTTGGTTACGATGACCATATTTTTGTTCTTTTAGGTTTTATCAACATTTTCCCTTTCTAAAATAAACTTCGATGGATACTCTGTTGTATTTTAATCATTCGTGCGCTTGGGTATTTTTTTGCATCGCGACAGCTGGCGACTCTGCTGGGGATTCTAGAGAGTCAAGCCTAGTTTAGTCAACTTTGTGATGAATGTTAGCATTGTTTATTTGTTTTCTACTTTTTTTCAATCTTTGATCTCTTATGTGTTATCTTTGCTGTCTATTTATCTACTATATGGTTCTTATATGCTGTGATCCGAAAACTCCGGCTTCTTATACACATTATGAGAAATACTCTATACCTGAGTTCGAGGAAAAACCTAAGATTAGGATTGATGTTTGCGTATTGCTGACCTTCTTAATGTACATGTCTCGTTTGGTTGGCATGAAAACCTCACCTAGAGTAGGTCATCTTAGGGTATTGTTGTCTAGCAAGTAATTTACTATTGGTCACAATATTTTCAGGTAGGGTCTGTGACTCTAGGAACCTTGTATAACCCTAAACCCGTGGCTATTAGGATTTGATGGTTGCATAGTGTTGTCCTTCTAGACATACTTGTCTCGCTTGGTTGGCATGAATGCCTCACTCATAATATATTATCTTGGAGGTATTGTTATGTAATAAGTAATTTATTATCTATTGCAATATTTCCAAGAAGGATCCATGACTCCGGGAACCGTGTATAAAACCTTAGAGTTGATGGTTACGTAATGTTGGCCTTCTGGACATACTTGTCTCATTTGGTTGCCATGAAAACCTCATCTAGAGTAGATCCTCTTGAGGGTATTGTTGTCTAGAAAGTAATTTTCTATTGAAGGAAATATTCTCATATAGGATCCATGACTCTAGGAACCTTTAAAGCCCTAGAGCCACCCCTTGTGAGATCCAATGTGTATAAAGTAGTTAGAAGCATTCCATTATGAGAAATATGTACTCAGACCGTGTGAAACTTTATTGCTCAATAAACCAAAAAATGCATAACATTACATTGAATACCTTTGCATGAAAAATATATAAAAAAATATAAAAAAGGGGTTTTCCATCAACATGCATCCATGCACCAACAGGCATTATCATACAAAAAACTCATTTCATATTTTTCAACTCCAGAAAAATTGATCATTCCAAACTAATTCCCCGACACCAGTAAGATACCCGAGCTAACTATCAAAGGATCATGGATCAGTTAGAGCATAACCAGGCTATCTTGAGAGAATATATGAATCTTTTGAAGGGAAAGGTAGACCATCTTCTAGAGGCCATGCATGCTATGACAAGAAGGGAGGAAGAACTTCATCAAGCCGCTCTTAGAAATGTTATTCCATACATTGTTTCTGCCTCCATCCCGCCACTAGTGGTAACTACTCTCGTGTACGAAATTCCACCTAGTTACACTCCTCGTCTTAAGGGTAATGCTATACCTCAGCCTATATGAATCCCGGTTGAGAACCCTATCGTACAGAAAAACCCTGCTGCCACAAATATGCAAGGCTCACCACATGACAAAGAGGACCCTATATTTGCTTTCTTCATTCCAAATCAATCATGGGGAAAATCTAGTGGTGAATGATGAAGAGCCACCAACTGATAAGTTTGATGACAAATACCGTGTGCTGGAAGATAGGCTTAAATCTATAGAGGGGGAATTTTTGTGTTTTGTGTTCTAGTTGGATCTTTCTGGGCACGATTCCTTGATTGATTTTTCTCTACTTTTTCCAACATTCATCACCTGTTTCTCTTCGTCTTTGTGAGATTTTTATTAACTGAAAGAAATAAAGCAACGAGAAAATAGATTAGTGTGAAAAGTGTGGGTTGCCTCCCATGTAACACTTTATTTAAGTTCGTTTAGCTCAACTTCATACACCCTCAATCTCAAGAAGGTGCTTCTTTAATGATGATGTTTTGCTTAAATCAGGAAGTACTTTGAATTTGAAAAATGGAAAGTAAATAAGTGGTTGACTTTTGGTCAACAGGGTCGACACTATTGACCAGAAGTTTAACCGCTATCCTAGATACTCCTAAACATATTAATCCTTCCTCTTTAAGTCATTACATCATGTACAAAAAAAACGTACCATGTGCATATCGTGATTTACAAAAAGATATAATTCGAACTTGCAACCAAAACATGGTTTTGAATTGCTTCATGTATTTGAACTGGAATGTTTAGATTAAACCATCAAGCGTGCATTTCTCATTTTTTACATAACCTGTATTGTAAGTCATTCAACCTAACTTGCATTTTTTATTTTTCGATACATTTTCAATTTATAAGTGATTCACTAAGTCACTTTTCACTTCATGGATAAATTCCCTAAACAATCATTGGAATTCATTTCCATACATACACTTTGAGTCATGATTCCCTTTTTATTCATGGTCTTTCAATCCATATACATATGGTTCAAAGGTCACTAAAAATTGTCTTTACCTTTAAAATGACTTCATTTTACATCACTTCATGTCATTACAAGCATATTACATAGTTTCTATACAAAAAAGAATTAAAATAATTTCAATATCTTCAATAGTATTAATTCATACTCCATTCTGGATCATGCTTGTTCATGCTCCATTATCATTTATCATGTTGCAAAGAAAATAATAAAAACAAGTTAAAATTGCATTCACTTCTAAAAATTCAGCACTTACATAACAAAATTCAGCATCATGGGAATTTACAAATACACATGAGAAGTCATCTTTAATTCATATCATTCACTTCTAAAATTTAGCACATGCGCATACATTCACATCATATGTAAAATCATTCAAAAAACAAGTAAAATTCAATGCTAAGTTATAAAAAATCGACATGTTATGCATATACCATAAATACAAATTCTATACTACGCATCATTCCCATTTCACTTCTATACAACAAGTAAAACCCCATAAGTCATGTGTATTAAAAAAATACAACACTCATGTAATACATAATTTCATCCATGAACATCATCTTAAATGCATCCATAAGTCATTCATCCATACCATGTAAATGCCCAAACATGTATTCAAGTGATGCCATGTAAATTCATTCAAAACATTCATAAAAAATTAAGCATATGCACATACATGTAAAGTCACACACGTCCATGCTTTAACCATCCTAACTACCTTAAACTTCCACTAACTAACTTCTAAACACTTTGGGCAATTGCCCAAAATGCCTAAAACAACCCCCAAATAACTTCTAACCAATTCTCAACCTCTAATCATCCCTCACCTACTTCTATATAAGCATTCATCATTCACCCATTAAGGGGACTCTTCTTCACTTTTTGATTCCACTCATTCTTCATTTTATCTTAACTTTTCACTCTTAATTATCCATTCTCCAACCTTCCATCACTAGAGCTGAAATCCATGGTTGTTAAAGTTTTTCATTGAAACTTCAATTAACTTGAGCATAAACCTTCACCACACTTCACATCATAATTTTTCATGATTCAAGCATTGAAAAGTGGAAAAAGAATCAACAACAACAAGAAAAAAAAGGGATGAATAAGAGATGAGGAGGAATTGAATCGGAAGAATTAGCAAATGAATGCAAAAAATACCTAACCGTATTGAATTTATGCCGCCATTGAAGAACCATCGGAGGGTCTCCAATTGGTAAGCCTCAAACTTTATTTATCACTCCATGAATGCTTGCTTGCCTGTGTCTTCTATGCTTGCTTGCTTGTTTGAGTTATCTTTGTATGCTTGTTTATTTATTTGTCTTGCTTATCATCTTGAGTGGACGGTTATCATGAGAATCAAAACCTTGCCATGAAAACAAACCATAGAAAATTCATCATCTTACCAATACCAAACTTGACCTCTTTCATCACCAATTTCAACCTTCATCAATAAATCACCATAAACCACATGAAACGTCACCAAGAATCACTACCACAATCCTTGCCAATACCAAACCAAAACCTGATTGAAAAGTCATAACCATTAGAGGAATCACCAAGATCCAAAACAGAGTAAAAAGAACCCGAAATGGAACCGAAATAAGTCAAATAAAAAGCATACCTTAGTTGAGGCAATTAACCGAGCACTTGGGGTGCAAGTTACGAAACATCAATTCGCAAGGAAAAACAAAGCATAAATCATCAATAACAACGAATTAACACAACAACTAATTTGCAACCGAAGAAACAGAGAAAACGAGCGGGAGAAGAACTTATTGAGTTTTCATTGTAACAAAGTTGAACACATAAACTCTATGTCTAACATCACACCCTGTCAAGTCTCATGTAAATGCAACGGCAAATTCGTAACCATCATCGTCATCATTATCTCTTATACATAATTAAACACTTTAGAAAACTCCAATCCTCTCCTCACATTTCTCGAAGAAACTTGCATAAACAATCGTAGTACCGTCATGTTCAAGAAGAGTGCATTTGAATTTAGATATACGATTTACCTGATCGTTGTCGGGTTTAAAAATCGCTTATGAGAAAAGCAATTCTGAGGGTTGTAGGTTTCATTACTCTTGTTGCTACTTTGCTCTATATCATGGCCTTTTCAAAACCACTTTTCTCCTCCCTGCCCCCCAGATTATCAAGCCATGTTCGTTCTAGGAATGTCACCTCTACTTTTGAATGTGCAGGTGTTTGTGCCTTTGGGGCGGTGGTTGTAAAACATACCGGTGATGATGAGTCTTTAAGGTATTACTTGGCTCAGTTCCAAAAGTTTATTCGGATTTTAGTTGAAAGCATGCCCCGTTTTGTTACTTGGTGATTCCTCTAATGGTTATGACTTTTCAATCGGGTTTTGGTTTGGTATTAGCAAGGATTGTGCTAGTGATTCTTGGCGGCGATTCTTGCAGTTTATGGTGAGTTATTGATGAAGGTTGAAATTGGTGATGAAAGAGGTCAAGTTTGGTATTGGTAAGATGCTGAATTTTATATGGTTGTGTTCATGGAAATGTTTGGATTCTCACGGTAATCATCCACCCAAGATGAAAAGCAAGGCAAATACATAAACAAGTATACATAGATAACTCAAACAAGCAAACAATCATAGAAGGCACAAACAACAATCATTCATGGAGTGATAAATAAAGTTTGAGGCTTACCGATCGGAGACCCTCAAATGGTTCTTCAATGGCGGCGCAAATTCAATATGGTAAGCAATTCTTTACGTTCACTTGTTAATTCTTCTGATTCAATTCTTACGATCGTACACTTGAATATAATTTCTAACTTATTTTTATTATTTTCTTTGTAACATGGTACATGGTAATGAAGCATGAACAAGCATAGTCAAGAATGGAGTATGAATGAAAACTATAAAAGAGTTTGAAATTATTTCTATTTTTTATGTAGGGAAACTGTATATTATGCTTGTAATGACATGAAGTGATGTAAAGTGAAGTCATGTAAATGTAAAGACAATTTTTAGTGACCTTTTAACCTTATGTATATGGATTGAAAGACCATGAATAAAAAGGGAATTATGGCTCAAAGTGTATGCATGGAAATGAATTTCAATGATTGCTTAGGGAATTTACCCATGAAGTGAAAAGTGACTTAGTGAATCACTTAGAAATTGAAAATGTATCGAAAAATAGAAAATGCAAGTTAGGTTGAATGGCCTACAATAGAAGTTATGTAAAAATACGAAACGCATGCTTGATGGTTTAATTTAAACATTCTAATTCAAATAGACGAAGCAATTCAAAACCACGTTTTGGATGCAAGTTGGAATTCTATCTTTTTGTAAATCATGATATGCCATGTGCATGGTAAGTTCTTTTTGTACACAATGTAATGACTTAAAGAGGGGGGATGCATATGTGTAGGAGTGTCTAGGATAGCGGTCAAACATCTGGTCAACAGTTTCGACCATGTTGACCAAAAGTCAATCACAACTTTACTTTCCATTTTCCAAATTCAAAGTACTTTATAATTTAAGCAAAACATCATCATTAAAGAGCCTTTGACCTAATTTTTACAAATAAAGATGGAATGATGAAATATACAATGTATGATATGAAATGAATGAAACCTACATATGCATGATGAATGATATGAATGCTTCCTAAACGCATGTAGATGAATAAAGCCATAAGCCAGGTAAAAAAATAAAAAAAAAAGTAGGACAAATTTTGGGGTATGACACCAACTAACTCTAGTCATCCATGTTATACATCCCTCTTTCGTTTTCTTCCTCCTATGCGGAGGCTCATATTTTTGGTCCAATTTTTCATGAACATTCTCTTTCACTCCTTCTTTCTCCTTAGACTTACTCTTCTTCAACCCTAGTCGAGGTTTTTGGTTTTTGGATTCATCGCCTTTCAAAACAGGAACTTCAAAGCCTCGGTTAGTGGGAATTAGACTCTTGTCATAGACTTCTTTATAAACCTTAGCTTCAATGTTATCTTTCTCAACTTTGGCTTTATTAAGTAAGCATTCTTCCAACTTATTGATCGGAGGGGGCTTTGATGCGCTCTCTTGAACGCAACCGGTGATAAACTCCACTAAACAACAAGAATCCCTCAATGAAGGATTTTTCAAAAGTTTTGCTAGTATAAACTCAATCTTCTCTTATTCTATCTTAAAAGTCAACTTCCCTCTCTTGACATCGATGATGACCCCTTTTGTAGCTAAGAAGGGCCTACCTAAGATTATCGAGATTTGGCAATCCTCGTCGGTGTCCATTATGACAAAGTCTACCGACATATAGTACTCTCTGACTCTCACCGGAACATCCTCTAACACCCATTTGGGGTACTTAACTGATCTATTTGTAAGTTGCAAAGACATATTTGTCGGTTTCATCTCACCCATGTATAACGTCTTACACAAATACAAAGGCATCAAGCTAACGCTAGCTCCTATATCACAAAGTGCTCTTTCAAAGTCCATGGTTCCTATTTGACAAGGGATAGAGAAACTCCCTGGAACTTTAAGCTTAGGGATCACCATATTCTGAATCAGAACACTACTATCAAGAGTCATAAACACAGTTTCATGGTCCTCTAACTTCCTTTTATTGGAAAAATATGTTTTAAGAACTTAGCGTAAGAGGGCATTTGAGTCAATGCCTCGGTAAAAGGCATATTGAGTTTGATTTTTTTAAGGAGTTCCATGAACATTTTGAATTGGGCCTCCATTTTGGCTTTTACAAGCCTTTGTGGAAAAAGGATAATAGGCTTGTATGAAGGAGGAGCAACATTGGGTGCTTTCTTCTCAACCTCCTTTTCAAGCGGTGTTGACACACTCTCTTAAACCTATTTTTCTCTCTCCCACTAGAACTACCCACTTTCTTACCACTACAAGTTATCACAACATTCAGATTTCCCTTGGGATTTTGCTTGGGTTGCCCCGAAAATGACCCAAAAAGAAAAGAGGTAGAAGCTTGTTGCTGAGCAACTTGGGAGATTTGAGTCTCCATCATTTTATTATGGGTGACGATATTGTCAATCTTAGTGGTCAACTGCCTAAGTGCCTCATTGGTGAGGAGGTTTTGATTTCTATATTCATTATTTTGACGAGTTTGCGTCATCACAAAGTTTTCCATCAAAATTTCTAAGTTGGATTTCTTAGACTCGGTTGGCATAGCTTTTTGAAAACTCAATGGTCTTATAGCTTGCTGAGGATTGTTGTTCCTATAAGAGAAATTTGGGTGATCTCACCACCTTGGGTTATAGGTGTTGGAATACAGATTATTCCGTTGGTTCTTAAGGGTTGTTGTTCTTATAAGAGAAATTTGGGTGATCATCTTTCTTCCGTTAAATTGTAATTTTTATTTCTATTTAGATTTTCAGTATTTGCTATATTGACATCTATAGAAAAAAAATACTTTAATAGGTCAAATTTTAACATAAATTGACCAAAGCAAACATTACAAATATTTAAAAACCTCAAAATCACGTTACTATCTCACAATAAGGGCTTGTTTGTTTTGAATTTTTTTAAAAATGAGTTTTATAGTATTACATAATTTTGTGTAAAAACAATTTACAAATAAATTTTACATAAAACTTCAAATAAAAATTTGGTTTGAATAATTATTATTAAAATTTTATTTTAGATATTTAATCATTTTATTAAAATCTTTTTTGGATATCAAAATTTAAAAAAAATTATTTAATTTTGAACCTATTTAAATATCTTTTCATAAAAATCATTTTTCAGATATATTTTTTTTACAATTTCGACTATGTTTTGATCTTCAATAATGTATGTTTATATTATATGATGTCAAAATTATTCTTCAAATTAAAAAAATTAATATAAAAAAAACTTTTAATATTTTGAAAAATAGTTTTATAAAATTCAATATTGAAAAAAAAATCTATATTTATAAAGGTAAAACAAACGGGTCATAAATTATTTAAATTTAGAAACGGCCCAATTTATTTATAAACCCAGAGAAAAAGAACAAAGCTATTGAATATTTCATGTTAAAGACCCAAAAGCAACACAGTGAAACAACATTCAAACCATTAAACACATCCAAAACATTAAACACGTCCAAAATGAACACAATGAAATGCAGAAATGCGTCCAAAATATTAATACATTTAAACCAAAACTGTTTCAACACATAAATTATGAAGAACATATGTCTGGTTACACAAACTTTCATTGAAGTAACAACCACCGAAACTTTAAAAAGAACACAGAGATTCGTTAAAAAAAATTATAGTTCAACACACAAAAGCAACACAGTAAAACATTTAAGACATACAATCAGAATCACATTGAAAAGCGGAAAATCATCATAATGAAATCAGTCAAAACATAAGAAAAAAAAATCAAACCAGCACATCGAAACGTAGAATGGGGAAGAACATGCCTTGAGAAGCTTGGAACCGTGTTGATGGATGTTGAAACGCTAAAAAATAACTAAACAAATCGAAAAAGCAACTCATAATGAGCATACAAAACAACATCAGGTTGAAGAGCATACCTTAAAATGAAGCATAGATAGTGTTGAATGAGAAAAAACTGAAACTTTGCGAGGGAAAACATAGTTAGTAAGCATACAAAATCTAATGGATGAGTTTGATGAAGATGATGAAGCATAAAGTTGTCACATTTCCAATGACATTACGTTTAGAATGAAAAGGGGGAATTCATAATAATAATAATAATAATAATAATAATAATAATAATAATAATAATAATAATAATAATAATAATAATAATAATAATAATAATAATAATAATAATAATAATAATAAAATAATAATTTAAATTTTAAATTTTGAAAAGAAAAAAGAAGTACGTTAAAGAGTGAGAAGATGTGTAAAAGTGAGTTTGAGACATGGTAGGATTTGGTTGAAGAATAATGAATTAATTTGAAATATTTATTATTTACTATTATAATTTATTGCAAGTGTAGTAGTTTTAAAGTAGATACTTGAATTTACATATGATAATTTATTTATTATTTTAATCTAATGGTTGAAGAATCGTTCTTAGATAATTAAATATTTGAATTTATCTATAATTGACTAATAGTGATAAGAATCAGTTTAATATCCAAAAGATCTATTTACTAAATAATTAGGAATAAATAACCTAAAAAATTGGTAATCATTAGGAATAAAATTTAGTTGTTAGATATCAATTTATGATAGCAAAAAATTCAAAATCAAACTCTTATCCATGACATGCATGTCTCATATTATTTTATATTCTATTAAATTTATCTTACTTTTACTTTTTTACAAACAAATAAATTTTAAATCTTCAAATACTTTTTATTTAATTGAGCTCAAATCAAACCCTATAATACAACGCAGTCTTCAAAATCGATATTATGAGATTTTTTGATATGACTACATTGACAAAAATTAATACACTTATTAATTTCTTAATCAATAGTATAATACGCAAGATACTCACCATGAAGTGGTGTTGGTGTCAATTCACAACTTGTGTAGCAAAGAATTTTTAAGACAACTAACATTTTGTTGTGAACATTTGTAGCAGCACATAGGAATGATCATGGATTGGAATTGGTTATTAAAACCAATTAAACCAGTTACTAATCGGTTATATCCGTATTTTATAATTAATTTTGATTTTATTTTTTAAAAAAACAATTCTTTTCAAGAATTTTTTATTTTCAGAATAAAAAAATAGTATATATATATATATATATATATATATATATATATATATATATATATATACTATTTTCTTATTCTGAAAATAAAAAATTCTTGAAAAGAATTGTTTTTTTAAAAAATAAAATCAAAATTAAAATACACACAAAAAAAATTATTTCAGAAAAAAAGATTTTCTTTTCAAAAATAAAATAAAAATAGAAGTGTTTTTAAGAAAAAAAAAATTTAGGAATTAAAAAATTAGATGTAAGATTTTTTTTCTTTAAAAAAATAGATTAATTTGATTTTGATTTTGGATATGGGTGTCCAAAAATAGATTAATTTGTTAAAATTATATTAATAACATTTCCAAAATTTGGATTTGTTTAAAAGTATTTTAATAACATTTTTATAATATGGATTTGACCAGATTTAATAATAGGATGCTCAAATCCGTATCCATAATGTTTAATAGCAACATAGGAAGGAAAAACTACCTTCATACCATGAACTTGAACAATGATGCAAAACCATCATTCTAATTTAGAATCAAAATATTAATAGCTAAACCATGGTTTTAAATTGCAGTCCGCAACCGCAATTGCGACCGTAATATTGCTGATGCGGTAGTCTTCGCATCCGTATCAGACTGCAATTGCGGTGTGATTTGAAATCACGCATTCAACCTCATTAGAATTCGCATCGAACAACTTCACCAATGTTTCTTCACATGTTTTCATCCTAATTCAAAATTTGAGAACCCAAAACCTCAATTTACATCTCATTTGTAATGTAAAAGATTAAAATCAAGAGTTTTTCAATGATATATTTTAAATATCTTTCAATAAAAATTCATGCCGCAATAGCCGCAATACGCATCGCAACAACCGCAATGGCTGCAATCGTAACACACGCAACCGCATCCGCGACCGCAACCGCAATTTAAAATCATGAGCTAGTTTAGCTTAACGAATTAAACATATTTCTTGACACTAGTACTTAGTAATGGTTCTGGTTCAAGATTTATCAAAACAAACATTCATGTATGGGATAAATTATTACACAAAAAAATGATGTTCCATAAAAAAAAAAGAGTATTTTGTTGATAAACTTGATCAATTTGCATGACGTATTAGTTACTTCTTCTTAATGTGTTTTGCACTCTTGACGGAAGATAACTTGGGTGACAACAAATCAGATGAACTTTGTTCCTCTAACCCATTTTCACCAGACAACCTCTTAGTAGGTGTATTGGTCGAGCTTGCTTCGGTGCTCTAAGACTGAGAAGTATCCAAGTGTTGTTAGAATTTCATGTTAAACAATGATAATGTAGCTAGTGAGAAGATGTTTTATGATTTTGACATTCTTAAGTAAAAAGATTTTACTTAAAGTGTTGGTTTATCTTACAATGGGATAAGCCTTTGAAAGAGGGGTTAAGTTATCACCGATATGTGTGGATGATTCTAGTTCAATTAATTCATTAGTTGGAGAATTGTTGCCTAGATTAGGAGTGTGCTCTATGGTATTGATCTAAATGTTAAACATTAGTAACACAATATAATAACATGATTTGATTTTGAAAAAGGGATAATGATCAAGTTGAATATTTATACCTCATTTTGGAATGATGTAATCTTTGATAATTTTGATGACTTCCAAATCATTAGTAAGCCTTACCATAGATGATTGGTTATATAGTGGTTGATATTTAACATGAAAAGTAAATTCTTTGTTCAAGAGCTTGACAAGGTGAGATGGATATATCTTAGGATGATCTTCACCATCGTAATGTGTATTCATGAAAAAGCAATAGAAACACTCACAATGGTGAAAACATACAAAGTTGAAAAACAGAAAACATTCACAAAGAAGCTCTTAAACAACCGTTAGAAAAAAAGGTAATATGGTTCAACATTGGACTAATAAATTGAAAAAAAATGTGATCTTCGTTTAAAATTGCACACTTTAATAAACTATTTGTTAGGAAATATATGATGTTCATAGTTTATGTCTCACTAAGTTAATGCACACTATATTTCATCACTAAATTTACATTATATTTGTTACATGAAGATTTCCCTGTCAAAGATTCTTTAAGCCAAACTTATAAACATGTTCATAGTACCAACCAAAACGGCTAGTTATAAAACCTCTTTGTTTTGCCAATGATGTTGCAAAATGTTTCCTACAATAATGAAACAAAAAACTAAAATATTTGGATGTAGTATTTTTAATAAAATAGATAATGCATGTTATAGAGTAATGACTTCTCTGAATTTTTTTGAACTCCTTCATTTTGGAGAAACTCTTGTCTTCAAATGGTCTTGGGGACCAAATTGTTATGACTGCGATTTTGAAATAACCTGGGATGGGACTCGTCGATACTTGTTTAAAGTATGAAGGTAGAGATATTAAGTGTTAAAGATCTTAAATTGGATAATTTCCATGAAAAAAATATGAATGTAAAGCAACCAAAATTAAATATAAAAATTTATTATTCCACTTGCTTTGATTTGAATTCACCAACATGAGGGTAATCATAATTTATATGTAGTCTTGAACCATTCCAAACATTTGAAATATTAAGTTTCACATTTGCTAAAAGAGGACGATTATAAAGTTAAGCTGAAATTTCTTTTATAATTGAATGTATTAATTTATGATTGAATGAGAAATACATACTTAAACTCTGTTGGAACCAAGCATGAGTAAGTAATACAGTTATAGGTCTCAGTGTCTTCTTTTCATCATTATACGAAATAAACTTTGATGTGTAAGCTTCACACAATGTTAGGTCAATGTTATTGCCACTGAAATATTAACAACATATACATTAAGTTATATAACAAAATGGAAAATGGAATTATGATAAACAATCTCCCTCCGTCCCATAATGAGTGATCCAGTTGACCATTTCACACATATTAAAAAATAAAATAAATAAAAGAGAGATAATTATATTTTTACTAAAGTGCCTTTGTCAAATATTGAGAATGATAAAAGTGATATTAATTAGAGGGTAGAATTGAAAAAAAATATATTAAAAATTGAAATGAGTAATTCAATTTGGGACGCTCTTTTATTTCAAATAAATCACTCCTTATGAGACGGAGAAAGTATCACAGAAGATGAAATATAAACCCTCATCACTTAAGACAATGTTCACACATGCCTTGCGCCAACCTCGTGGAGAATACTAATGACATTTAAAAAATGTAATAGTAATTATCTTTCGATATAACAAAGATGTCGGCATTGAATTTGATTGATGTTGGGGTATTTCAGGTAAGTTTGTCATGGTGATGGTTGTGTACCACTATTGAATAGGATTTTTAATGAATTGTCATAAATCTTCAAAGGAAGTTCGTTGTGAAATAGCTCGCCATTATATACGCTATAAGTTTAGTATTCCTCAATCTTTAAAGGAAGATCGTTGTGAAATAGCTCGCCGTTGATGTTGAAAATGTTAATGATAATGATGAAGATATATTTGATCCAAGAATTTGGGATAGTTACAAAAGGTCCTAAAAAGATTTTTATACTGTGAAGGGTCCTAAAGATAAATTATCTAGACGTTTTACGACTTATTTGTATACTAGAGTTTTATCAAATAAAGAGAAGTGTGACAAAGATTTCTTGTTTTTTTAAAAGAGCTTGATAAAGCATTTTGTTTTTGTTGCAAACCTTTTCAAAAAGAGATTGATAGAGGTCAATTAGCAAATGAAGATTTTAGTGCTTGGGCACATGTTGGTGAAAGACTTAGAGAACATGAAATAGATATGGAACATGTTAAGAGTATAACTCCTTGGTATGAGTTGCGTAAAAGGATGCAAAAAATTTAGACTATTGATAAAACATCTCAAGGATTGATTATCAAAGAAAATGATCACTAGAAAAGGGTTTTAAAAAAGAATGTTTCAATTGTAAAATTTCATGTTGAACATAGTTTGGCCTTTCTTGGTTCTAATGAGAGATTGTACTAAAATAGTAATGGAATTTTTTTGGGTCTAATTGAAATGTTGGCTGAATTTGACCTAGTTGTCCTAAAACAAGTTAGACATATTACAAATGATAATGTTCATGTTCACTTTCTTGGAATAACATCTAAAATGAGTTAATAATTTTGATTGCTTCTGCAATTAAAAGTGAAATCATCAAAAAAATCAAATAAACAAAGTATTTCTTATTGATACTTGATTGTAATATGTCTAACTTTTTGATGTGAGTGTACAACTGGTCAGACTTTTTGATGTTTTATAAAGTAAATTGAAAATCTTGATCTTGATCTATTTGATGTGCAAGGATAAAATTATGATAATGAATCAAATATAAAAGGAAAACATCAAGGTGTACAAAATAAATTTTTAGACATAAATATGAGAGTCTATTATATTTCATGTGGTTGTCATAGTCTTAATTTAGTGTTGTGTGACATGATTATCTCTTGTATTAAAGCTACAGATTTTCTTGAAGTTGTTCAACGCATTTATACTATTTTTGTCAATTCTACTAAGAGATAATTTTTTTAAAAAGATAATGTAATGGGGCTGACTCCAAAATTATTTTCATCTATTCGTTGGGAGATTCATGTATATAGCTTTGAAGTTATAAAAACTCAAATGTCAGATTTTAGAGAAACGTTGTTTTAAGTGTCATAAATGGATCTCAATTCTAAAATAAGAAGTGAAGATAAATCTTTAACAACAAATGAGCTTGATGATTTTGAGTTTTTAACGAGTATAACAATTTTGTTTGAAATATTATATGCAACTAATTTGGTTAGCAAGTTTTTCCAGGAAAATAACATTTTTATTGATGTTGTTATGGAAAATTGATTTTATTTTTTGAGAGAATTAGAGAAAGTGGTTTTGATAAGCCTTGAATTATGCTAAATAAATATCTATTGAATTGAATATGGATCCATAATGACCTTAAAGGGATATAATTCGAAGAAAAAGACAGTTATATGAGAATTTGAATACTTCATCTGAGCTATTTAAAGTGGAATCTTTCAGGATTAATTATTTTTTCTATTTTGTTAATCACTCTATTGTATCTCTTAAAAAGATATTTGAAATGTACGAACACTACGTAAGTGTTTTTGATTTCTCATTTACTTCTCATGAATTACAATCACGACACGATGGAACTCTGGAGTCTTGTTATAGTTATTTTGAATAAATATCAATGTAAGAAATATCTTGCCTAAAGAAAAAATAGGATCTATTGACATATTAAATTTTTTTAAGGGTATTGATTTTTTTCTTAAAATAATTATTGCATATAAATTTTTATTGACTATTCTGGTAATAGTTACTTCTGGCAAAAGAAATTTTTTAAAGTGAAAATTATTGAAGTATTACTTATAGTCTACCATGTTATAAGAAAAATTTATTGGGTTAGCATTGATAGCAATTGAAAATAATATCTTAAAAATAATATAATACGAGGATTTGGATGACGAATTGACTTCAAAAAGTGTTCGAAGAATAACGCTTTTTAAATAATTAGAATATTGATAATATTATTATTTTGAAATTGTATTTTTGATGTTCTTGAATTAAATATAATTCTTTATTTTACTTACAATGATGATTATTTTTTATATTATTGGTGTCATTTACAGTTTAAATACTTATATATTTTTAATTTTATTAAGGGCTTATTTTTAGTATTAGAATAGGACCTTCAAAACATTTGAAATAGCTTTGCGGATGAAAGAAGCATATGTAATGTGTGATAAGTAATAAAGGAATAAGAATATAAAACGGGTTGAAATGAAGAAGTTAGAAAGGTTGTAAATTTAAGATTATTTTTTAAATAATTATTTTTTTTAAAAATAATATAAAAATCATCATAATTTTAAAATACTTATCAATATAACCAATTTTTAAAAAAATGAATCAATGCGTCATTTGTTATGATGCATTGATAAAATTGTATAGAGACGCCATTAAGAGTGGCGTATGTATGCATTGATCAAGTTGTACTCCTTTATTTTTTATATGCATACATCAATTGCACTGACGTATGCTCTTACATTTTATATGTATGCGTCAATTGTAGTGTCGCAAACTCTTACATTTTACATGAATGCGCTAATTATAATGGCGTATGCTCTTATATTTTACATGCATGCGTTAATTGCAGTGATACTGATACATGCTCTCATATTTTACATGAAACATGGTTAGTTTGATAAATAAATAAAAATATGATTATTTTAGTATATAATTTTAAAAAATTTGATTATTTCAAAAAAAATTCTAAAAATTTAAAACTCATAAAAAATATTTCTATAATAAAATAGTGCAGGTGATTTATCGATTTTTTTTTTCAAAATAATCAACTTTTTTAATTTTTTTTCGAAAATAACCAATTTTTCAAAAAAATATATCAAAATAACCAAGTTTGGTAGAGAATGTGTCAGGTGAATTGGCGCACCCCCATATCACTAAGAGGATGCGTCAGTAGCATTGGCGCACATGCATTGGGCCTCCTGAGGAGGCGCCAATGCCTCTGGCGCCTGAGTGTATTTTGCATGGTGGGTGTATGCGCCAATTCATCTGGCGCATACACTCCCTCCTATTATTTTTCATTTTTTTTATACTTATTTAGTTTTTTAATTTTTTTAATTTTTAATATTTAATGTTTATTATTTAATACATAAGAAATAATAATGAAAAAAAATAAATTCATTATATATGTAATGATTGGTTACATTGGACAGACAAAAAACTAATGACCCGCCCGATTATAACGTCCACCGGTTTCATATCCCGGTGCGTTAGTTTGTCTCTGAGGTCTCCCACGATTTTCTTGAGGTGTTTGTGATCTTTGGATGCTGACCTGATCGAGCGATGGCTGGTTGGAAGGTCCGGCGGAAGTTCCAGCGGTATTTGACAGATGTGTCATCATTTGCTCCAAATATCCAGAGGGGCTTTGGCCAACGGCGCTTCCGTAATGGAGTTCGGTGATCATGTCATCGTAGTTAGGGCATTGGGGTTGGGTGAATTGGGGACGGTATAGTTGCCCAAATTGGGTTATTGAGTCGTTTTGAAAACGAAGCAATGGTTCCTGGGGCGTACTATAGTTAAACAGTGGTTGGGTGTTCATTGGTGGGGGGCTACGATGAAGTGACCCATATGAATTATCTGGGCTGTAGACGGTTGTGGATGCGGAGTTTGGTTCTTGGTTTTGTGTTTGGGTGGGTGGTATGAACGGGGTGCGACGTTGGATGGTTGGTTGGCATGAACGGATTGCGATGTTAGGTGTTTGGTTGTTGTGTGTATGTGGTCGGTTGATGTTGTGTGGTTGGTTGTTGGGTTTGGGTGGGTTCACATTGGTGTTGGGTGGTGAATTGATGCGGGGTATATGATGACGAAGCAAGTTGGCGTGGATCCATCAAATACCGCGGCTCAAATACAAATTATTGAGTTGTTACAGACCTAAACCATCCCATATATTGTTGAGTGGGTCTTGCACCTTGGATGACTGGTTCGTTCAAGATGTGTTGTCGTCGATTCCTCAATTGACGACACATGTCTTTTGCAAAGTCTCTCCAATCAGAATAATCCCAATGTGCATCGGCCCTTTTTTGATGCCAATTCCCCAAACACGTGGGAGATTCTGGAATCTATTGTAGCATTCTGAATTGCAGTTTGACCCGATCACTTTGGTGCATTTCCACCGTAGTGAATCGGATTATCGGTGTCTTCGCTGTCCAAACTACAGCATCGTCATGGTTCACATCATGATTCAGACCCATATATGGCCTCCAAACAAACTGTAAAACAATACCAAATGGTTATATGAAAAATAATTTGAGAAGTATTTTTAAATTAAAATATAGTTCGGTAGGATTATTACATCGTCATGTCCAATGTGGTCCAATAGATTTCGATAGACTACAATAGTGTGTTTCAGACACCTATTGTAGTTCATTCCCCTTACTGACCACCTAAGATAATAAAAAGAAGTGAAAAATATTATTTACTGTTAATTATAATAATAAATATAATTAACTAAATGGTGAATAGTAAAGTGTTAAACTTACTTGGTTGCAAACGGGAACACGAATGGGCGCTCATTTATCGGGGCGAGCGACGGCATTCTCGACCACCCCCAAGCTTGAAGCAAATAAGCACATGAAAAAAAAGTACAGGTATTCTTTTTTGCAGTTCTACACATTGCACTATATAGATGGGCCAACACAATTGAACCCCAACTATAAGTGTTTACCTTATTAATGTTGCGTAATAAAGGTAAATACATTATATTCACAGAATTACCTGTACTTTCTGGAAACAAAAAGTTACCAAATAAAATCATAATATAACACCGAGCTTTTATTATTTTCTCATACTCGATTGAATCGTTGGACAATACTATACTGGCATAATATTGTTTTAGGTATTTTAAATTTATACCATGCCCACTTGCTTGACCGGATGTGTCTCCCTCAGTTTCGTCGTATAACAAAGGGGCACCCAATAATTCATTGCATATATTGTTGTCTTGGTTAACTCGCCCATTCACTACCTTTCCGTCTATACGGAGACCCAACAACATGTACACGTCCTCAAGTGTGACGGTACACTCACCAATCGGAAGGTGAAATGTGTGGGTCTCGGGTCTCCACCTCTCCAACAAAGCCAGAATGAACTTGTAGTCCAACGAGTACGAAATAATGTTTAGTAGATTTCCAAATCCACATCCTCTAATATATGATTCTATTAAAGGACCGTGGGGTACATATTCATGTACACGACATCTAAACCGCTTCGGATCCTAATAGCAAAAAAGTAAGAAAATACAATTAAAAGAAGAAATACATACTCAACAAACACACATCTATAAGAAGTATTCCAAAAATAGAAACTAAAAAGAGAGAGATAACAAATGTATAACACAAAGAAGATATCTATTAGAAGTAATCCAAAAATAGAAACTAAAAAGAGAGAGACAACAAAGGTATAACACAAAGAAGATATCTATTAGAAGTATTCCAAAAATAGAAACTAAAAAGAGAGAGATTACAAAGGTATAACACAAAGAAGATATCTATTAGAAGTAATCCAAAAATAGAAACTAAAAAGAGAGAGGCGCCCAACCCTTCCTCTTGGCGCCTTAGTGTAGGGAAATTGGAAGGGGCGCCCTTCCTAGTGGCGCCTAAGACTAATTTTGTGAAGAGGCGCCCAACCCTTTGGCGCCTCAGTTACTTTATAGCGCCTAGAGAATGAGCGCCTAGGTTAGAATCTTAGGGCACAGAGCTCAGAGATTCTTTGATTCCCTGGCGCATGTGTATTCTTTTCAATCTTTTCTCTGCGTGCTGGATTCCTTCTACTGCATGCATGGTCAAGTCTGTACAGACAATGACCAAGTTATCAATGCAACGACCAACTTACCAATGACCAAGCTATTTATGTTGTGCAGATGAACAACTTAGCAATGCATTCAATTCCAATTTCATTCAAACTATCTACATATTTAATATTTCAACATAATGTCTTCCACACAACATTACATGATCAGTGCCCATGTCGAAGGTGAAATATTTGATCATCAGTTGTTCGGTTTTTATTTTCGAAACACAGAGGTGACTCAGTTTATAATAAAAAAGAAAAGAATAGAAAAGAAATTACAGTGCAATAATGTGGGTCAGATCATCTATAAAAATCCGGTTTGGTTTGCAGAAAACCAGGTAAAATTTTATCAGAAGAAGATTCGAGATGAATATGATATTCAACATATGTTTGGCAGTCACGAACAATCCGGTTACAACGATATAGAGTTGTATATATTACCACATCAACAACAGGAGTCCCAGTACATTAATCAGTCACAAGTGTTTTGTGAGACTGATGACGAACAAGCTGAGGTGAATGTTCCAGATGACAAAGAGGAGAAACCTGAGATCATGGTTGATTCGATGGTGAACGCTGAAGAGGAAGGGGAGCCAATACCAGCAAGTCATGTATATTGCCCACCCCAACACATGACAAGGTTAAATTTGGGTTCAGATGAACCTTCGACAGATGTATGGTACAATCCTTACGTGCAAATGCAAGGATCTCTAAAACAAGGAGACACATTTCGCACAAAAGAGGAATGTGTAAAAGCCATTAAGAAATTCCACATGCAACTATCAGCTGATTTCAGAGTTGACAGAACTGACGCATCGAGGTTTAAAGTTTATTGTCCGAATGAGCACTGCCTTTTTAGGTTGTCAGCTTCGTACCCGAAGAGGAGCGAGTCTTGGGAGATTGGATCAATGGGTCCAGATCACACATGCATGCTGACAAACCCAATGCAGGATCATCGTAAATTAAGCTATCAGCTAATATGAGATGAAATATTGTCTGTCATTGGCGACAATCCATCGTTAAAGGTGAGTACAATAATCTCACATATTAGGGCAGAGTACGAGTACACTCCATCATATAGGAAGGCATGGATAGCTAGAACAAAATCTGTTGAAAAAGTGTTTGGCAATTGGGAGGAGTCTTACAAACAACTTCCGAAATACCTGTTGGCTCTAAAACACTACGCTCCCGGGACAATTGTCAAGATGGAAACATTGCCCGCATATACACCAGATGGTACGTGTGCTGTTGGAAATAGAATATTTCACCGTCTATTCTGGGCGTATCAACCGTGTATCATAGGTTTTTCTTTCTGTAAACCAATTATACAAATTGATGGTACATGGTTGTATAGAAAATACAAAGGAACGTTACTGATGGCAGTGGCACAAGATGGGAACAACAATATTTTTCCAATCGCCTTTGCCCTAGTTGAAGGGGAGACTGTTGAGGGATGAAGTTTTTTCCTAAGAAATCTCTGATTGCATGTTGCACCTCAGCCTAACTTGTGTTTGATCTCTGATAGACACCCCTCAATCATCAGTGCATATAATAACATTGACAATGGCTGGCAAAATCCTCCTTCGACGCATGTGTTTTGTATTAGACATATTGCTCAGAATTTCATGCGGGAAATCAAAGATAAGACGTTGCGTAAGAAGGTTGTCAATGCAGGTTATGCATTATCAGAACCTTCTTTCAAACACTACTGCGAGGAAATAAGATTGTTGAACGAAGATGTGGTACGGTGGATCGATAGTATTCCGTTGGAGATGTGGACTAGGGCATACGACGATGGTCAGCGTTGGGGCCACATGTTAACAAATCTTATGGAATCAATGAACTCTGTCTTCAAAGGCATCTGTAACCTACCAATAACCGCTTTGGTGCAGGCTACATATTTCAGGTTAGGAGTGTTGTTTGAAACCAGACGCTCAAAATGGAGTTCAATGTTGCAATCTGGACAGTTGTTCAATGATGCTTCAATGAAATTCATCAGACATGAAGCTGTCAAAGCAAACACACACGTGGTTATGGTATTTGACCGAACTAAAGGTTGGTTTAGTGTTGCCGATTCCATGAATCACAATGAGGGCATGCCGATGGGACAATACAGAGTCAAACTAGATAGAGGTTGGTGCGACTGCGGAAGGTTCCAAGCCTTTCGTACCCCCTGCTCCCATGTCATTGCGGCGTGCTCAAAGGTTCGAAGGGATCCATCCTACTTGCTATCTGAAGTTTACAAAGTCGTCATCCTTTCAAATGTTTATAAAATTAGTTTTTCGGTAGTGGCAAAAGAGGATTATTGGCCAGAATATCAAGGGGACATCGTCTGGAACAACGAAGTTATGCGAAGGAAGAAAAAGGGTCGCCCTAACAACACTCGGATTCGAATCGAAATGGATACGGCGAACAAAATGGTTAGACTATGTAGTTCATGTCGTCAACCAGGTCATACTCGTAATAACTGTCCTAGTGTTGGAACGAGCACAACTAGATAAATTCAGATGTACCTCTGTTGCTATATATGAAAAACTAAATTTATTTCATAGTGTAGCACCTCAAAATTTGCACCTATCATTGTACATGCATTCTCATATTAGGTCATAACATAACGTGGTCCACTGCATAACATTGCATTGTCCCTTTGCCTCAAGTGCAAGCCAGTCAGAAGAATTAGGTCAAACTGATCAGGAGATCAGTCAATCAAGCAAGCAAGTGTGTTTCTCAAGGAGCCAAGGCCCTAGGGTTGGTCCAACATGTTCACATGACCTGGGGGATCCATTTGAAGTGTTTAGGTCAAAGATTGGAGGCTCAGAAGTCATCAGTCAATGCACAATCAGTCAGAAACCCTAAAAGTCAACTGTTGGTCAACTGTGCATTTAATCAGTGATTTGATGATGGAAATTGGTCTGAGAGGTCTCATTCATGTCCATATAAGCCTCATATATCATGTCAAACACCACCATGGGAGAATTTGAAGCCAGATCAGAAATTTCCAAAAATGGAAACTGGACCTGTAATTGAAACCTGCCAAAAATGGAAAGTCTTGATCCTCAAACTTACATCATGATACAAGCTTCAAATGAATTTTTGCCCAACATGAAAGTTGAAGATCTTGTTCTCCCATTTCCAAAAAGCCCAAGAACACTCAATTCCCATGTATTGTTGGCAAGTTATGATCAATTCATTTTCAAAAATTCTTGAACTTCAAAAGGCCATATCTCTCAAACCATTTGGCCAATTTGGGTGGGGTTTTTTCCTACAAGTCACATTTGATACCCTCTTTCCAAAAATGTAATTTTCATGTACCAAAACTTCACCAATCAAAATGGCATTTTTGGACTTGCATGAATTAATTTCAAGTGTGGTACAAAAGTGAGTTTCAAAATTAACCATTTCTAATCAATTCTACCAATCAAACATGTTCTAAAAATGCATTTGTGACATGAACCAAGTCATTTTCGTGCAGTACATATAGCCATTCCCAAGTTGCTTGAAAATGGGACAAAAGTACATCTTTCAACAACTACATCCCACCTTTTCATGGATTGTGATTTGTACTTTTAAACAGAGTATTTAAACATCATTTTTCTGCTAAATGAAACCCTAGCAGCAGCCACTCAAAACCAACAGAAAACTCATCTCTCTAAAAAATCCATTTTCTTACCATTTCAAAAATCTGCAAGAAACTCCCAAAGGCCACGACCATACCTTTGTTGTTCCATCATCCAAGCATCATTTTAGGCCCATTTCAACTATCATTCTTCAACTGTAAAAAGCTTTTGTTGGACTGTTCTTTCCAAGCATCATCCATGGCAAAGGTCGAGTGAAGCTGTTTCAAGTTGTTTCAGGCCCAAGTATCTTCACCATTCACCTTGTGGGAGCGTGTGGAACATCTGTTTCAACCATTTGTAACCAAACAATTCCAAACCAACTCAGTTCTTCAAATCTGGTAAGGAATTCGAATCTCTCATTTTCCAAAACCATGTTATGCATTATGTAGATCTTTCCACGCTGGTTGTATTGTGCTTTGAATCGTGAAAAACCATTGAGAAATGAGAGAGAACGAGGGTTTTAAAGTTTCGTGTTCATGTTTAGATTCCTTCGATTTGTGTTCGATTTGTTGTTGTTTGATGAAATAATGTTTGTTTTATTGATGAGTGATGTTGGATATGCACGTTGCCATCATCAATTTTCATTTCTGAGACTTTTTGGATTTTCTGGAAAAATCACGTTGAAGGTGATGAAGAACATCATACTGTTCTTGGTTGCTGGAGAATTTCCTGCGGATTCTCCTGCAACCTTCATAGCCAGCTGCGCATTTTGCTGCGGATTTCTGGATTAGGGTTTGCATGAACCGCGTCCCTGTTCCATTTGAAACCGACCAATAGAAACATTTCGTTTCCTTTGCCAAAACGCATCGTTTAGTTAAGTGGCAAGGGTAATTACAAGTTTGCCATCAGCGTGGCACATGACCCATTAAATGATGTTGTTTTTTTCATTTTTATTTCAATTTGATACATCATCTTACAAAAATCATTGCGCATCCAATTTTAATCCAAATTTCATGGGATTTTTTGCATCATGTTCATCACAATCTCTAGTTTTTTATCATGATTTTTCCAGATTTTTTTGATGAGTGGATTTTAATTGGTATGAGGGTTTGTGACATGTATGCATATTTTGTACACTTTGCCAAAACATTTGTGAAATGATGATACTTTATCCAATGGCTCCCAAATTTTTTGTGCTTAAACTAGACACATTCATGGTGATTTTGGTGTAGAGTTTGTGAATTTATCATTGCTGGTTTGTGAGTTATGATTTTTTGAATTAGGGTGTGACAATTTGTGTCACACCATTGATGTCCAACTTCATGATTTTTATTACCATGCTTCTTGAACTCAAATTGGTTTGAATTTTTGCAGGAATGTACTCTTGTATGTCTAGTTTACATGTGAATTTTCCTGGAATTATTTGAGGCATTTCCTAATTGTTTGAGGTTTTCTCCCCTGTTTGACCAAAATGTTGACCTTGTGTGATACATGTTCCCATTTCATTTGTGAAATCCTCATACTTTATTAGGAGGACATGAAATTTTACATGAGATAACTAGACATCCTCATCTTTGCCATGGTTTTAGTCCCATTCATTTATCATATGCCATCTCTGATTTATGAATTTTTCAAGTTGATGCATGATTGGTTGACTTCTTTGAGCATGTTCAAAATTGCTTTGACTTTCTGATTTTCATTGACTGCCTTCCACTTGTCCAAATGAGGTGAAATTTGACATGCTTACCATGCTATGTGTTAGGATTGATCATGATTTATTTGGTGATTTTTGGAAATGTTTAAGATTGCTTTTGAGTTAAGTCTTGCTGTTGACTTCTATGAGCTTCTGTTTGCTATACCTTGACCTAAATTGCTCATGAAATGATGATGATGCACGATATGAACATGAAACCAATTGGGTTTGCTTCCTAAATGTTTGAACTTGATTTTGATTGGACATTGCTTGCTGTTTTGGCTTTCTCATTCATTTTTGACCCTAGGCTTGTCCTAGTGGTCCTGTGGCTTATGTTTGAGTTCATGTTTTCAGGTTAAGCTACAAATGCTTCAAAGAGATCACTACAATTTGATTGAGTTCATTTGATTATCATGAGCTAACCTCTTTGTTTTGTAGGTTGCTTGGCTCATATGCCTTGAGCTTTGTACTGTGCACATTTGTCTGTTTGTTTTAACTGTTGATTCCTATTTCCTTTGCTTTAACTTGTGAATTGTGTACTGATTTGTTTGACTATTTCAGGTACCATTAGTTGCTTAAGTTCTTTGAACTTGCTTTGCTTTGCTATTTAGCAACTTGCTTGAGGTATAATCCCTTTTTCTTCATGTAGTCTGGAAGACCTGGCCTGTTACTTGGCCAGGCAACTGTCTGAAGTCCTCCTTAAGAGGCAATGTTTGTGAATGTTTACATTTGTCCTTGTATAGAGTCAAAGACCTCCTAAGTGAAGAGGCAATTGGAAGGACCCAAGGGATATGCAACCTATCCCCTGCTATTCTGTGTGTCATCTGTTTTGCTCACACCACTGTGTTGATGCATTGCAGATACAAACCCAAGATCTTGTACAATTGTACAGTTGAGTCAGTATCAAATGTGTAGAAGGGTTCCCACTTTCTGAACCCACACATTCTTGTCTTGAGCTCTCCCAGGCCAGGGATAAGAGCTGTGAAGTCTTATCTTCACTCACCCTTCATCTGCTTCACCTTGGCTCTCAATGTCAAGGTTAAGAGCACATTCACCCAGTTCCAGTGGTTTGTTTGTTGAGGTTGATATGACCCCTCGACTAAAACCTAACCCTTGTGTGAGCCCTTGTTTGTATATAGGGTGTGCTACCTGTGCTTGTATGTTTGTTTGACTTGCTTCCTGTGCAAGTTAGGTTTAGATTAGACTTGCTTCCTGTGCAAGTTAGGTTTTGTTTGGCTTGCTCCCTGTGCAAGTTAGATGTGTGTGTGGCTTGCTTCCTGTGCAAGTCATGATTAGGATAGGCTGGCTCCCTGTGCCAGTTAGCTAGAAACCTTAACTTAGGGATGATTTGCATGACAACATCTAGGCTCGAGTCGTAGTCTCCCTAGTTGTGTCACCCTCTGTTATCTGGTTAGGCTAGTCCTTTTTCCCTCTGTAGGGGAACTACGTCGCCCTGATCCTCATACCAGATGAGGTACGTAGGCAGGAGATGAGCAGATCTCTCCGGGCGCCTGTGTCTTTGTTTTGCCTTGTTGTGTGCTTGGAAGCTGATGTAAGTCCATCGAGTGGCAGTTAGGTTCCAGTGTGGGTTTGTTGGTTCGGATGCTGATGTAAGCCCAGTGATTGGCAGTCGGGCTCCATGTTTGCCTTTTTGTGTGTGTTTTGGTTCGGATGCTGATGTAAGTCCAGTGATTGGCATTCAGGCTCCACGTTTGCCTTTGCCAGTGTTTGTTTGTGTGCGTGTCAGCCGAGCTACGAATGCTCTGATTCTTCTCTCGTCCGAGGAGATACGTACGCATAGGATGCGATATCCTAGCGAGCATGTGTCGTTTCCCCAGTCCGAACTACTTTGACTCTGATGTCTATGCCTGATAGACTAAGTAGGCCCAGGATGCGATATTCTGCCGAGTCAGTCTTGTCTGTTTTCTTGTGTCTCCTTCAGCCAGTGTGTGTGTGTGTGAGCAGCGTTTTAGCAACCATTTTCCTTCCTTTTGTGCGTGGATCCCGTCGAGTACGACGGATGCGTAGGGGTGCTAATACCTTCCCTTCGCATAACCGACTCCCGATCCCATTCTCTTTGGTCGCGAGACCATGTTTTTTCCCAGGTTTACTCTGAGCGTTTCCTTTCCCTCTTTTGGGATAAATAACGCACGGTGGCGGCTCTGTTGTTCTTCTTTTCCCGCCGGTTTTTCGCGTGATGCGACAGCTGGCGACTCTGCTGGGGATAATAGAGAAGTTGACCTGTGCTGGTCCATCTTCCCTAAGCGAGTCTCTCCTAGCGCTTTCTAGGTTAGGGTTTTGGTTGCTGTTTGCTGTTGTTTATTGCATTCATTTGTATATATGTGCATTTACTGTTTGCATTTATTTGTTTGCATTAATGTTTGCATTCATATTCATCTGTTCACCTGGCTGGTTGTCTGTTTCTCTCTGTTGGGGTGGGAGTTACATGAGGTAAAAGGCCCAATACCTAGGCCATGAGTGAAATCTAGGATACTTAGGAATAGAGTGATTCATGGGAAGCGGGTGGTATTGCGCCACTTAGCAGAACATTGATATCACGAGCAGTTCAGACCCTGGTGGGATATTATCGTTACATACTTCGGGTGTGTATATGATGATATTCTGCGAAAGGTTATTTATGATGCGTTTCTCTCGACCTTACCCTAGCCTAGACGACACCCGTGAGTGGGGAGGGGATGATCATTATTACAGGTACAGGTACTTGTTGGTGACTTGTTGGTGACTTGTTGGTGACTTGTTGGTGACTTGTGATCCCGTTGGTGACTATTGGTTCAGAATTTTGGGGTCTCAGGTGACTTTGGGTTTCAGATGAATTTGTGGTTCCAAGTTCAAGCCGAAGCTTTGATCCTGTGTTCTGAGAGACACAGCCAACCAGTCCAGTCTGCATCATTTGCATCATAGCATATTTATTTTTCAAAAGAAACGCAATAAAAAAGGATACAAAAAAAAGAGAAAAGAAAAGAAAAAAAACTAATCCCTGCATGCATATCATTTCTCAGGTACATTCCAGAGCTTGTTCACTGATAGAGATGGCAACAGTCCCAGGGTTGAAGCGGAAGACTTGTTCCTACAACTTTCACCGTGAACCTTTGACGTCTCTGATTGAGTTGAGCAACCTTATGACCAGTGGTAACCAGAAGGGGTTTGTTGACCAGTATGGAGATATTCTGACACTGTTGAAGATGGTAGTCGATCCGGTGCCGTTGCAGACTCTTCTACAGTTCTACGACCCAGAGCTTCATTGTTTCACCTTTCAAGATTATCAGTTGGCGCCTACTCTTGAGGAGTACTCCATTCTGCTGAGTGTCCCGGTCCGGTATCAGGTTCCTTTTTTGGATGTGCCCAAAGAGGTTGATTTCAGAGTTGTTGCCAGAGCTCTCCATTTGGGTATCAAGGAAGTCAGTGATAGTTGGAAGTCCAGTGGGGATGTTGTAGGTTTGCCTTTGAAGTTTCTGTTGAGGGTAGCTAGAGAAGAAGCAGAGAAGGGAAGTTGGGAAGCCTTTCATGCTCAGTTGGTCGTCATGATCTATGGGATCGTCCTGTTTCCGAGTATGCCCAATTTTGTTGACTATGCTGCAGTCAGTATTTTCATTGGAGGAAATCCAGTTCCTACTCTATTAGCTGACACTTACTATGCTATTCACAGTAGGCATGGTAAGGGTGGAGCTATCAGGTGTTGTCTCCCGCTTTTGCTCAGATGGTTCTTGTCTCTCCTGCCAGTCAGTGGACCTTTTGTGGATGCTCAGAGCACGCATAAGTGGACTCAGAGGGTTATGTCTCTTACCTCCTATGATATCAGGTGGCAATCTTACCGGATGGATGTGCGTAACGTCATTATGAGCTGTGGAGGATTCCGTAATGTGCCACTCGTAGGGACTAGGGGTTGCATCAATTACAACCCGGTTCTTTCTCTCCGCCAGTTGGGGTTTGTGATGAAGGGAAGACCACTTGAGGCTGAGGTAGCAGAAAGTGTGTATTTTGAGAAGCAGAGTGACCCGGCCAGATTGGAGCAGATAGGGAGAGCTTGGAAGTCTATTGGTGTGAAGGATGGATCTGTCTTAGGGAAGAAGTTTGCCGTTGCTATGACTGATTACACTGATTGGGTCAAGGAGAGAGTAGAAACTTTGTTGTTACCCTACGATAGGATGGAGCCGTTGCAGGAGCAACCACCTTTGATCCTTGCTGAGAGTGTGCCTGCGGAGCACTACAAGCAAGCCCTGGTGGAGAATCGCCGTTTGAGAGAGAAGGAGCAAGATACCCAGATGGAGCTGTACAAAACCAAAGCTGATAGGTTGAATTTGGCTCATCAACTCAGAGGAGTGCGAGAAGAAGATGCTAGCAGACTGAGAAGCAAGAAGAGATCCTACGAGGAGGTGGAGAGCATGTTAGATGCAGAACACCGGGAGTGCTTGAGGCTGCAGAGGGTTGAGGCCAGCTATCAGAAGAAGATCAGAGACTTGGAGAAGCAACTCAGAGATAAAGACATCCAGTTGAAGAAGGAAGTAGACTTGAGACAGGCATCAGAGAACCACCTTGGAGGAGAAGTGGTAGAGCTTAGACGACAACTGAAGGAGAAGATCACTCTTTTGCCAGAATGTTCAGAGTGTGACCTATTGATAGACCAGTGTCAGTACTTGAAGACTCTCATTCCGGAAGGCCGTTTGTCTTAGCTTGTATCTTCGATATGTATGTTGAGAATCACCTCCAGGCTTGTTGGATGGGATTCATTGTTGTACTCCGATTGTTTGGATTTTCTTTGTCGACTTTGTTGTATGATCCTGTTACTCATATAGATGAGGTTGTTGGTTTCACCTTGTACTCATCACTCTTGTGTATGTTGTTTCTGTGCTTCTGTGTTGTTCTTGCTGCAGGTTGCCATCTTTTGAGGATGACTCAGGCTCTTTGAATGCCTGAGAAATGAACATATCATGTGCATCATACGCATCATTAGCACCATACTCATATCATTTTGCATAACAGGTGTTCTTGGTCGTGACTTCTCACTCTTGGTTCCTGTTCAGGCAGGATAGCTGATCAACGTCCGCACCGCTACTCAACAAGACTGAATCAACAGAGAGGTATGGATCAAGTTCAAGCTGAGTTGGTTGAGATGAAGGCTAACATGGCCCAGTTTATGAATATGATGCAAGGGGTTGCACAAGGTCAAGAAGAACTTCGAGCCATGGTTCAGAGACAAGAGGCTGCAATTCCACCGGTCAACCATGCTCCGCCAGAGGGAGGCCCGGTCAATGATAATAATGTTGCTGCTGCTGTACCCATCAACAACTATGCTACAGGTGATGAGTTGGGGGGAATTCGAATCAACGGTCAACCTATTGCTCCAGATGCCGCTAATGCCAGAGTAGTCCGTGCCCCGGCCCGTAATCCTGTTCCGATTGTTGACAGACAAGAGGATATGTTCACTCTGCTCAGTGGAGACGAAGATGTTCTGGGAAGGGTTGATGAGAGGGATCGTAAAGTTGATGCCCTTGCTGAGAAAATTAGAGCTATGGAATGTCAGAATTCTCTCGGTTTTGATGTTAACAATATGGGGTTGGTGGAAGGTTTGAGAATCCCTTACAAGTTCAAAGCACCGTCCTTCGATAAATACAACGGTACTTCTTGCCCTCGCACCCATGTGCAGGCTTATTATCGAAAAATCTCTGCGTATACCGATGATGAAAAGATGTGGATGTATTTTTTCCAAGATAGTCTATCTAGGGCTTCTTTGGACTGGTACATGGAATTGAAGAGAGATTCTATCCGCTGTTGGAGGGATCTGGGTGAGGCCTTCTTGAGGCAATACAAACACAACATGGACATGGCACCGAGCCGGACTCAGCTGCAGAGTCTTTGTCAGAAATCCAATGAGAGCTTCAAGGAGTACGCCCAGAGGTGGCGTGAACTGGCTGCTAGAGTTCAACCCCCTATGCTGGAGAGGGAGTTGACAGATATGTTTATCGGTACTCTTCAGGGTGTGTTTATGGACCGGATGGGGAGCTGCCCATTCGGTAGTTTTTCTGATGTTGTCATTTGTGGAGAGAGGACTGAGAGCTTGATTAAAACTGGGAAGATCCAAGATGCTGGTTCCTCTTCTTCTAAGAAGCCGTTTGCTGGGGCACCTCGTCGAAGAGAGGGTGAAACTAATGCTGTTCAATACCGCAGAGATCAGAACAGAAGTCAACGCTGTCAGGTTGCTGCAGTAACCATTCCTGGCACCTCAACCTCGTCAACAACAACAGCAAAGAGCTCAATAACCGCAACAACAACAACAACAGCAACGTCCGTATCAGCCCAGACAAAGGATGCCTGATCGACGTTTTGATTCGCTACCCATGACGTACGCTGAACTGTTGCCTGAACTACTCAGGTTGGGGATGGTTGAGCTGCGTACAATGGCTCCGCCTACAGTATTGCCTCCTGGGTACGACGCCAACGTCCGTTGTGACTTTCACTCTGGGGCACCAGGGCATCATACTGAGAAGTGTCGGGCTCTCCAGCACAAGGTCCAAGATTTGATCGATGCCAAGGCGATCAACTTCGCACCAGTGCCTAACGTCGTAAACAACCCTATGCCTCAGCATGGTGGGCATAGAGTGAACAATATTGAGGGGAAGGAAGCTGAAGATCTGGTTGTTAGTGTTGATGATGTTCAGACTTCTCTGCTAGTTGTGAAGGGCCGTCTGCTGAATGGGGGTGTCTACTCGGGCTGTGATGAGGATTGTTTGGGCTGTGCAGAATCTGAGAATGGTTGCGACCAGCTAAAGGCCGGTATCCAGGGTATGATGGATGAGGGTTGTTTGCAATTCAGTAGGGCTGTAAAAGATCGTGGAACAGTGTCAACTATCACCATTTACTTTAAACCGTCTGAAGGACGTGGACAAAGGGTCGTTAGTGCACCTGCAACAAATGGTACCCCAGTTACCATTTCCGTGCCTGTAACCATCAGTGCTCCGACTACTATCGTTGCGTCTGGAAGAAGGGCTGTTGAGAATAGTAGAGCCGTGCCGTGGAAGTATGATAATGCTCACCGCAGTTACAGAAGGGCTGAAAGTCAGACGAGACCAGTGAATCAGACTCCAGTGACAATTGGTTTACCGAATAGAGTTCCTGCAACTGTTGGTCCGGCTGTGGATAATGTAGGGGGTCCAGGAGGTTTTACCAGAAGCGGTCGTCTGCTCGCACCGCAGCCTTTGAGGGACAATAATGCTGAGGCTCTCGCCAAAGCAAAGGGTAAGCAAGCTGTGGTTGGGGAAGAGCCTGTCCAGAAGGAAGCGCCCGAGGGGTCATTTGAGAAGGACGTGGAGGAGTTTATGAAGATAATCAAGAAGAGTGACTACAAGATTGTAGATCAGTTGAATCAAACTCCGTCCAAGATTTCTATACTTTCACTGTTGTTGTGCTCTGAGGCACACCGTAATGCATTGTTGAAGATGTTGAATCTGGCTTACGTGCCTCAGGAGATTTCTGTCAATCAACTGGAGGGTGTGATGGCCAATGTGAGCACCCGGCATGGTGTAGGATTCACCAACCTGGACTTACCGCCTGAAGGGCGGAACCATAACAAAGCCTTGCACATCACCATGGAGTGCAAGAGGGCAGTGTTGTCTCACGTATTGGTAGACACCGGGTCGTCGCTGAATGTGTTGCCTAAGCAGATTCTGAAGAAGATTGATGTGGAAGGGTTTGTGCTTACTCCCAGCGACCTGATCGTTCGTGCTTTCGACGGATCCAAACGTTCTGTATGTGGGGAAGTTACCTTGCCTGTGAAGGTAGGTCCTGAGGTATTCGATATCATCTTCTATGTTATGGACATCCAGCCCGCCTATAGTTGTTTATTGGGGCGTCCGTGGATTCATGCAGCAGGGGCAGTCTCGTCGACTCTCCATCAAAAACTCAAGTATGTCTGGAACGGTCAGATTGTGACTGTGTGCGGTGAAGAAGAGATTCTGGTGAGTCATCTATCCTCGTTCAAGTATGTTGAGGTGGATGGCGAGATCCACGAAACCTTATGCCAGGCGTTTGAGACTGTGGCTCTTGAGAAAGTGGCGTACGCTGAGCAGAGGAAACCAGGTGCTTCAATTACTTCTTACAAGCAGGCTAAGGAGGTTGTTGATTCTGGCAAAGCTGAAGGCTGGGGCAAGATGGTGGATTTGCCTATCAAAGAAGACAAATTTGGCGTTGGTTATGAGCCTCTCCAAGCAGAGCAGAATGGTCAAGCGGGTCCGAGTACCTTTACCAGCGCTGGGCTGATGAATCATGGCGACGTCTCTGCAACCGGTAGTGAAGACTGTGACAGTGATTGTGATTTGGACAACTGGGTTCGCCCGTGTGCACCAGGGGGGTCTATCAACAACTGGACGGCTGAAGAAGTGGTTCAAGTTACTCTTCTGACAGAGTAATTTTCTGTTGTTTTGTCATTTTGCATGAAAATCCTACGATCTGCCCAAGGCGTAGTGATTCATTGTAGGTCCTCATCATGTTTTAATGATTATCATTAATGAAGGACATTTTTTGAAATCAAACTTTGTGATCCCTGTCTTTCTATTTTTTGTTTTCATCTTTTTTTCAAAACAATAAAAATGGCAATGTTTTTGTTTTTTGTGACTTTATTGAACTCTTTTTCTAAAACAAAGCATTAAACATGCAGAAGCGATCTTATGGCATTCACTATGAACAGTTCTGTTATGGCTCAGTATGATTTCGACAATCCCATCTACCAAGCTGAAGAGGAGAGTGAGGAAGACTGTGAACTCCCTGCAGAATTGGTCAGATTGCTGAAGCAGGAGGAAAGGGTCATCCAACCTCATCAGGAGGAGTTAGAGGTTGTTAATTTGGGTACTGAGGACGCCAAAAGAGAAATCAAGATTGGGGCTGCTTTAGAGGACTCTGTCAAGAGGAGGCTGATTGAGATGCTGAGAGAATATGTGGAGATATTCGCCTGGTCATATCAAGATATGCCTGGGTTAGATACAGACATTGTGGTGCATCGATTACCTCTTAGAGAAGGATGTCCTTCGGTCAAGCAGAAGCTTCGTAGAACAAGTCCTGATATGGCAACTAAGATCAAGGAAGAGGTTCAGAAGCAGTGGGATGCAGGTTTTTTGGCTGTTACGAGTTATCCCCTATGGGTGGCCAACATCGTTCCTGTGCCGAAGAAGGATGGTAAAGTCAGAATGTGTGTCGATTACCGGGATCTGAATAGAGCGAGTCCGAAAGACGATTTCCCATTACCTCACATTGATGTATTGGTGGATAATACGGCTCAATCGTCGGTATTCTCTTTCATGGATGGTTTCTCTGGATATAATCAGATCAAGATGGCGCCAGAGGACATGGAAAAGACGACATTCATTACACCTTGGGGCACGTTCTGCTATAAGGTGATGCCATTTGGGCTAAAGAATGCTGGTGCTACCTATCAGAGGGCAATGACGACTCTTTTTCATGACATGATGCACAAAGAAATTGAAGTGTACGTAGATGATATGATTGCGAAGTCGCAGACGGAAGAGGAGCACTTGGTTAATTTGCAGAAGCTGTTTGATCGGTTGAGAAAGTTCAAGCTGAGGTTGAATCCGAACAAGTGTACGTTTGGGGTGAGATCAGGGAAGCTTTTAGGCTTCATTGTTAGTGAGAAAGGGATTGAGGTTGATCCAGCAAAAGTCAAAGCTATTCAAGAGATGCCTGAACCGAAAACGGAGAAGCAAGTCCGTGGGTTTTTAGGGAGATTGCACTACATTGCAAGGTTCATATCTCACCTAACTGCCATGTGTGAACCAATTTTCAAATTGCTTAGAAAGAATCAGGCGATCAAGTGGAATGATGATTGTCAGAAAGCTTTTGACAAGATTAAAGAGTATTTACAGAAACCTCCAATCCTTATACCTCCAGTTCCAGGGAGACCTCTGATAATGTACCTGTCAGTGACTGAGAACTCGATGGGGTGTGTATTGGGACAGCATGACGAGTCTGGTCGAAAAGAGCATGCCATATACTACCTTAGCAAAAAGTTTACCGACTGTGAAACAAGATATTCACTGCTCGAGAAAACTTGTTGTGCTTTGGCCTGGGCTGCTCGCCGACTGAGGCAGTATATGTTGAACCATACTACCTTATTGATTTCTAAGATGGATCCAGTGAAGTACATCTTTGAGAAACCAGCTCTCACCGGACGCGTTGCTCGTTGGCAGATGATTCTAACAGAATATGATATTCAGTACACGTCACAAAAGGCCATCAAAGGTAGTATTCTGTCAGACTACCTCGCCGAGCAACCGATTGAAGATTATCAGCCTATGATGTTTGAATTCCCTGATGAAGACATCATGTATCTGAAGATGAAAGATTGTGAAGAGCCTCTTGTCGAGGAGGGACCGGATCCGGATGACAAATGGACACTGATGTTTGATGGGGCTGTGAATATGAACGGTAACGGTGTTGGGGCAGTATTGATCAATCCTAAAGGTGCTCATATACCTTTTTCTGCCAGATTGACGTTTGACGTCACCAACAACGAAGCTGAGTATGAGGCTTGTATCATGGGGATAGAAGAAGCCATTGATCTGAGGATCAAAACTCTTGATATATTTGGGGATTCCGCTCTAGTGGTCAATCAAGTCAATGGAGATTGGAATACAAATCAGCCGCATTTGATTCCGTATAGAGATTACACCAGAAGAATACTGACGTTCTTCAAGAAGGTGAAGTTGTACCATGTCCCCCGGGATGAGAATCAGATGGCTGATGCTTTGGCAACTTTGTCGTCTATGATCAAAGTCCATTGGTGGAATCATGTGCCACATGTTGCGGTGAATCGACTCGAGAGGCCTGCGTATGTGTTTGCAGCCGAGTCTGTTGTGATTGATGAGAAGCCGTGGTATTATGACATCAAGAACTTCCTCAAGACTCAGGAGTATCCTGAAGGTGCGTCGAAGAATGACAAGAAAACCCTAAGAAGGCTAGCTGGAAGCTTCTATTTGAATCAGGATGATGTGCTGTATAAGAGAAACTTTGACATGGTCTTGCTCAGATGCGTGGACAGACCCGAGGCAGACATGTTAATGCAGGAAGTTCATGAAGGTTCCTTCGGTACTCATGCCGGCGGACATGCAATGGCTAAGAAATTGTTGAGAGCGGGTTATTACTGGATGACCATGGAATCCGATTGTTTCAAGTATGCCCGAAAGTGCCATAAGTGTCAAATCTATGCTGATAAGGTGCATGTACCACCAAGCCCTCTGAATGTCATGAATTCGCCTTGGCCGTTTGCCATGTGGGGCATTGATATGATTGGGAAGATTGAGCCTACTGCTTCGAATGGACATCGCTTCATCTTGGTTGCGATTGACTATTTCACCAAATGGGTGGAAGCAGCTTCCTATGCTAACGTTACCAAACAAGTGGTTACCCGGTTCATCAAGAAAGAAATCATATGTCGTTATGGAGTTCCTGAGAGAATCATCACTGACAATGGTTCGAATCTCAACAACAAGATGATGAAAGAGCTTTGTAAAGATTTCAAGATTGAACATCACAATTCTTCTCCCTACAGACCGAAGATGAATGGTGCTGTAGAAGCGGCGAACAAGAATATCAAGAAGATTGTGCAGAAGATGGTCGTTACGTACAAGGATTGGCATGAGATGCTGCCTTTCGCTTTGCATGGGTACCGTACCTCAGTACGTACGTCGACCGGGGCAACCCCTTACTCCCTTGTGTATGGTATGGAAGTTGTCCTACCTGTTGAAGTGGAGATCCCTTCTCTGAGAGTTTTATTGGATGTCAAGTTGGACGAAGCCGAGTGGATTCGAACAAGGTTTAATGAGTTGAGCCTTATCGAAGAGAGACGGTTAGCAGCTGTATGTCATGGACAGTTGTATCAGCGAAGGATGAAGCGAGCCTTTGATCAGAAAGTGCGTCCTCGAAGCTATCAGATCGGTGATCTAGTTTTGAAGAGGATCCTCCCTCCCGGTGCAGATAACAGGGGCAAGTGGACTCCTAATTATGAAGGTCCATATGTTGTGAAAAAGGTATTCTCCGGTGTGTAACACCTCAAAATTTGCCCTCCTCTCGTGGGACTAAGCATTAACATATTTGCATTTCATTTTAGGGCATTAGGCATTTCATGTTGCATATCATGTGGTTACATTGTGCAAGCCATCTTCCCAAGTCTTGATCAGAAGATGAGGAAGTCAAAGTGCAAGCCTAGGGCTTGTTGACTGATCATTGGCCATCTGAGGATTGGGCAGTGAATTAGGGTTTCATGATTCTCAGGGGAGATTGATCTTCATCTTGATTGCAATGATACATCATCATCATCATGGTTGGCTATCATCAGAAGAATCAAGTGATTGAAGCTCATTCCTTGAGATTAGGGTTTTGACCACTGGTCAACCCTAATCAGTTGTATTGGGCCAATCAGGGCATAATCAGAAGATGAGGTTTGTGATGGAGATGAGGATCATTTTGTGATTATATTGTGCTTATTGAGGCTAGGGTTGCACCCTTGAGCCATTTCAGTTGAAGATTGGGGCTTAATTTGATCTATGCATTGCCAATTTCATCTATCAGTTGAAAAGTCAACTGTGGTCAACTGTACATGATCTGATGGATTTGGAGGTGGAAATGAGTTGGATACACTTAATTCATGTTGGAACAAGTGTTATATGACATCTCAAAGCTTAAGAATGAAGAAAATCAAGTCAGGACAAAAACTGCCAAAAATAGAAAGTGGCTTGTAATTGAAGTTTCCAAAAATGGAAAGTTTTGGACCTCAAAGCCACGTGTCCAAGGAAGCTTCAAATGAAAATTTGTTCAACATGAAAGTTGTAGATCTTGTTCTCACCTTTCCAAAAAGTCCAAGAACTTGAAAATCCAATGTATGGTTGGAAAGTTATGGCTCAGTGAAATTCAAAAATGACCCGTAATCAGGAGGCCATAATTTCCACATGCTTTGTCCAAATTGCAAGTTATTTATATGCACAAACTCCATTTGACATGTACTTTCATGGTGCATAATTGGATTTTCCCAAAAATGGCCAAGGCAAAAAGTCACTTTTCAACTGGACAGCTGAATTGGACCAGGGGCAAAATTGTCCAACTTTTAAAATAATTGGAATTTTGAGATGAGACTTTTTGCTACACCTCATAAATGGCATTTGGAGTGTGTTGGAATCATCATTTCATGCATAGGCCTTGTAAATTGAGATTTGGCTTGAAAAGTGGAATGGCTAAAATTGGACAAATGCATCCACATAGTGAAATTGAGCATTACACAACCAATGAGCATGAGGCAAGTTTCTACAGCTCACATATGATAATTGGAAGGTGTATGTGCTGTCAAAACAGGTGGCATGGGCTGTCATGGTGAAATTCCATTTTTACCCTTCATTTGGAAATTAGCCATTTCATTAACAATTGCATTTGGCTAATTAACATGATTAGTGGATGATTAAGTGTACATATATATTCCTAATCACACTCTAAACCTAACAAAAAATCACATTTACCAAAATTCAGATCTGAAATCTCTCACATTCTCTCAATTTTCATCAAGAACTCAACACCTTCAACTTCACAATTCTTCCTCAATCTTGAACCAAAACACGAAATTCTTGTTGCATTCAACTCCAATCCTCTTCTTCTCCATCTGTTTGAGCTGTTTGGAAGGCCTAGGGTGCTGAATCGCGACTGTAGCATAAGGAGCATCCATGGTGAAATTGTGATTTCGAGCATTAGAAGTGATCTGGACTTGAAGCAAACGCATCTTTCACCTTCCTCATCACTCTAGTGCACCTGTTTGAAGCTAATTGATGCAAAAGCCGCGCGAATAACACTGCTCTTTCCAGGTATGTCCAGAATTCGAATGTCATGAAATGCTTAATTGTTATATGCGTGCTGTAGTCCTTTTCACGTAGAATGTGATGATGCTCGTGGTTTTAGAAATAGTGAACCATAGGCTAAGAAATCGTGATTTGAAATTTCATGTCCAAACCCTAACCTCATCGATCCGTTCGATTTAGGAACATTTAGTCAAAACTAAGCTCATATTCGTGTTGCACATGTTGTAACGGTTCCAACGGATGTCCGTTTGTCCGTTTTGGTTAGGATTTGAGGGATGCGTGTTCTTGAGGTTTTTTCTGAAAATCTGGAAAAGTTGAGTTTGGAACGATGGAGAAACCAGCGTTTGATCTGAAAACGTGTTCAAATTTTCAAATGACCTGTTTCCCGCTGGCGCCATGTGATATTTACAGTTATGCCATTATCATTTTAATTAATTTGACTTAATTCCTAACAAATTGATAACACCTTAAATAATTCACCAAAAATAGTAAAAAATTCAGAAAAATATGGAGATTTTTTCTATGACTTTGTTGATGAGTGTAGAATTTTTTTGACCTATTGGTCAAAGTTGTGCATGGTAAAAATATCATTTGACCTAGGTTTGTTTCACATGTATGATTTTTTGATACCTTGTACCATTTGATTCATGAAATGCTCATAATGTTAAATAAATTCTTGCCAATTTTTGTGATGATTGTTGACTGGCTGATGTTCATTTATATGTAAATTTCATGAATTTTTGATACCTGGCCATGGAGTTATGAATTTTGGAACTTAGGTGTGACAATTTGTGTCACACCTCTTGATGTCAACTTGCTGGATTTAATTGAGTGGTCTATACTTGTTAGAATGAAATGAAATTTTGCATGATGGTTGATTGGTATGTTAAGATGCTGTATGAATTTTTGTGGAATTTTTCATTGCATTTTCAATTTGATTGTGATTTTTCATTTCTGTTGGTCAATTGTGCAAGCTTGTTTGACATAGGTTGGTAGATTGAATGAGAAATGCTCATATGGTATTGGATTGTCATGAAATTTGATATGTTTGTAATAGACACATAATGTGACATCCCTGTTTTGGTCCCATCCATTTCTATTTTGTTTTCAATGAGATGTGAATTTTTGAAGTGGAAGCATGTATTGATGTTGTGATTTGGAGCCTATAATTGTGACTGTTTTTGTTGATTTTCATTGACATGGTTCCATTTGCCCAAATGAGCTCAAATTTGACATGGTAGACCTTGAATACCCCCTGTTTAGGTGCAATTAATTTGAGAATTTTTGGGTGTGTCTTGGTATGGATTTGAATGCAATACTTCTGTTTGTATGCTTGGTGCTTCATTTGAACCAATGTGCCTTGTTTTGTGCATAACATGAACATGATGGATGATATAAACATGAGACCAATGATGTTTGCTCTTGTTTGACTTTAATTTGAGATTGGTGGGTGGATACCTTGCTGTTTAGGAATTTTTATTGCCTTTGGACCCTAGGCTTAGCCTAGTGGTCTAGTTGCTAATGTTTGCTTGATTTTTCAGGATCAAAAGCATAATGCACATGGAGAATGATCCAAATCAATTTTGAATGATGTGGTTTGATGTTTGTACACTAACATAACATTGTTTTGTAGGTGGTAAAGCTTAGGCTTAAGCTTTGAGCTTGCCTTGTGTTGTGTATTGAGTTGTATAGTTTGATTGATTGAACACTTGCTGTTTGGTTTTGTCTGTCTGAGTACTAACTGTGTTTGATTGTTTCCAGGTACTTTAGTTGCTCAGTTCCTTGTGAACTTTTGCTTTGCGTTGCTTAAGCAACTTGCATAGAGGTATAACTTTCTAACTTCATGTAGTCTGGAGACCCGGCTGTTACCGGGCCGGGCAAATAAATGTCTGAAGTCCTCCTTAAGAGGCAATGATTGTGGTTGTTTATTTTTAAGCCCAAGCAGGTGAAAGTCCTTTAAATAAGGCAATTGGTGGAAGGTAGGGGTATGCAGCCTACCCCCCACTCTTCAGTTGAGTCTTCTCCTTGCTCCCATTACATGGTTGAAGCATTGAGATCCTAACTCAAGATCCCGTGCAGTGCACATTGAGTCAGAGTCTCTGAGTATAGAAGGGTTCCCCTATTCTGGACCCATGCTCATTTGTCAGATGCTCTCCCTGGTTAGGGATATGAGCTGTGAGGTCTGATCCTCACTTCACCTCTTCATCTGCTTCACCTTAGCCTCGTAATGGCAAGGTTAAGAGCAAGTCAAAACCATGTACAGACGACTCGCTTCGGCGGTCAAACCCCTTTGATTGAGCCTCTTGTTTGGTTATAGCGGGTGCTCTGTGAATCTCTGATTGACATGCTTGTTTGAGATGCCTGTTCTCATTTGATATATGATGTATGCTTGTATGCTTTCTTCTTTCCTGGTTAGGATTAGATCGCACTGATGCGAGTAGGTAGAAACCTGAACTTAGGGTGACTTTGCATGACAACATTAGGCTCGAGTCTCAGCTCCCTAGTGTCGTGTTTTCCCCTCGGTTTCTGGTTAGCAATTTAGTCCCTTTCAGGGGAACTACATCGCCCTGATCCTCGTTCCAGACGAGGTATGTAGGCAGGTGGTCGTGCGAGACCACTCCGGGCAACCTTTTTCTTTTTTTGCGTGTGTTTGTTTGTTATCTGATTGCATGTTTTGGGTTCAGATGCCGACGTAAGTCCAGCAAGTGGCTGTCGGGCTCCAAGTTTGCCCTTTTGATTGTGTTTTGGTTCGGATGCCGACATAATTCCATCAAGTGGTTGTCGGGCTCCATGTTTGCCATCTTGTTTGATTGTTTTGTGTGGTTTAGGCGTGCGTAAGCCGAACTACAGAGGCTCTGATTCTTGTTCCAGACAAGATATGTAGGCATAAGGTGCGATACCTTATCGAGCCCGTTTCTCCTAACCCCACCTGCGTTCCCTGTGTGTGTGTGTGATGTTTAGCAACCTATACTTTATTCTAGGACGTGGATCCCTAGGAGTACCTAGGACGTGAGGGGTGCTAATACCTTCCCCTTGCATAACCGACTCCCGAACCTTTTCTCTCTGGTCGCGAGACCATGTCTTTCCAGGTTTCTCTGAGCGTTTCCTTTCCCTATCTTGGGATAAATAACGCGCAGTGGCGGCTCTGTGTGTGTTTTATTTTTGAGTCTCGCCGGTTGATTTTTTCGCAGGATGCGACAGCTGGCGACTCTGCTGGGGATTCACGATGTAGACCTATGCTGGTCCATCGTCCCTGAGCGAGTCCTTCCTAGCGTTCTAGGATTAGTTTGGGTTGCTTGTATGTGTTATTTATTGCGTTTATTATTCTAACCAGTGTGTATATATTTGCATTAATGTCTGCATGCATCATACTATCATCTTGTTGCCGTCCTCTGTGCAGGTGGTTCCCTCTGTTTGGGGTGGGTGTTCTGAGTGGGGCTAAAACCCAGGCCCGAGTATACACCTAGGATTAGTGTGGTCTCGCGTCGCTCACATGTCGGTTGGGCATGATGTTGCGACGTGACATACCACAAGCCGGACGAGGTTCATCTGAGAAATGCTCTTCCAGTGGGATTTTCCACTTTGGTTGGGTTATCTCTTTTGGGCTGTTGACTCTGGTGACCGATCATTTCCCGGATCTTTGGTTTAGACGATCTCAGGAGAGCTACAATGGCACACCCGAAAGGGCAAACCCATTGAGTATCTCTGCCCGATTGTCGAGACTATTATCCGCCTTAGGATGACCTGTTTAGAATTTACCTGTGAGGGGAGGGTGATTCTTTCAGATGCATGTTCAGATGGTGACTCAGATGGTGACTTTTTGTTCCGTGGATCAGAGTCCTATTTATAAGTCGGATTTATGGCCATTTATTGCCGAGACGCCGGAGTGCTGTCCGCGAGATTTATCAGTGGGGATCCGTTTATTTCAGGATTCCTCGGGCCAAGTTATTTATCAGTGGGGATCCGTTTATTTCAGGATTCCCCGGGCCGATTCAGATGATGATGGGTATCTGCTCAGAGATTGGTGATGGTGATGATGATGATGTATCTTTCTTCCGTTTATTTCGGAACCCGTGGGTCAGATTTGTGGTTACATATTCCTCAGATGGTTGTGATCGGTCCAGAGATCCGAGCTGTAGTTCAGAGCAACAGATGATCAGATGACTGGGAGGATGGCACAGTGCATTGCATTCATCAGCATCATTCTCATTTTGCATTCATCTGCACCTAAACTACGTCTAGCCATATGGGGAGTATTATTGATTGAGAATCTGGTTGAGAGACATCTTGAATTTCAGAATATGGATGTCAAAATGTTATCTGTCTCGATGAAACCGGAATCAAAGGACAGAAGCTTCCTCATATGGATAGACGTCGCATTCATGCATATTAACCTGTTTGCTGTTTTGCAGGAATCATTGCTCGTGCTCGTAGAGCTGTACCTTTGCACTCAACCCGTCCTCACAGATACTTCACCAGACGCAATACTCCCGGACTAATGAATCCGTCCAACGCTGACATCCTCGAACTGAAAGAGAAGATGGGAGAGCTGATCAATGTCATGCAAGAGTTCGCTTTGGGGCAGAAAGTAATTGCCGAAAAGGTGGGGAGGATTGAAGACTGGCTGAAGATGGGGAACATGCAAGGAAACGCTTCGTCGTCTGGACCGAAGAAATCCTTTGGTAACGACCAGCGCAAGAATGAGGGTGAATCGAGTGCTGTGTACGCCCAGAGAGGACACGGTAGGGGTCGTTACTACCAGCACACCGCTGCGGTAACTATTCCTGCTGACAATCAGCCTGCACAACAGCAACAGCAGCGTCAGCCATTTCAGCGGAGGTCTCCGAGGGTAGGATATCCAGTCAGGAGGAGGATGAGTGATCGGCATTTTGACAGGCCGCCTGTGACATATTCTTTCCTATTGAAAAAGCTGAAAGATATGGGGCTGGTACAGTTGAGGACTTTGGCACCTATGGGACCTGATCAAAGGCCAGCCAATTTTGATGAAAATGTCAAATGTGAATTCCATTCGGGCGCTCCCGGGCACAGTGTAGAGGACTGCAAAGCTTTTAAGCACGTAGTCCAAGACCTGGTGGATTCCAAGGCCCTCAATTTTACATTGTCATTGAATGCTGATGCCAATCCCATGCCGGCGCATGGACAAGCGATGGTGGGTGCAATTGCTGAAAATTCAGATCGCGCCTGTGCGGTAGGTGGAGAGACTGACAGTGACTGCAAGTTCAGTGGTTGGATAAAGCCGTGCGTACCAGGAAGCTGGAAGGCTTAAACAGATCAGCACTGTCACTCGTCCTGAAGAGTAATGATTTCCTGTTTTTAGTTTTATTTGCATGAAAGCCATACGTGTTGCCCGACACGTAATGGTCCATTGTAAGGGCCACCTCATGTTTAAATTTGCATTTTCTGCATCATTAATAAATGGATGTTTTTCAGTCAAAAAGCGGTGTTCCCTGTTTTTCATTTATTTTTGCAGTTTAAAAAAAAAACAAATAAAAATGGCAATGTTTGTTTTCATTTTTCTCCTTTTTTGATTTGTCTCGTCCCGAATTCAAAAATAGTTCTCCGGATCTCATTGATAACAATTTGGTTACACCTCATATGACTTCGACAAACCGATCTATCTTGCCGAAGAAGAAGGCGAAGAAGATTGTGATCTGCTGGAATTAACCAGGATGTTAAAACCAGAGGAGAAGGTGATTCAGCCGCATAAAGAGCGGATTAAGATTGTTATTCCAAGCGCCGCCGAGGTCAGGAAGGAAGTGAAATTAGGGCCGTTTCAGAGGCAAGTCGAGAGCAGAATGGTAGCCTTGTTAAAAGAGCATGTGGATACCTTCGCCTGGTCGTGTCAGGGTACGTCAGGGTCGGATACCGATGTCATTGTGCATAAGCTGCCATAGAGAGAAGACTGTCCTCTAGAGAAGCAAAACGCCAGCGCCTGTATCAGAGAGCCATGGTGACTTTGTTTCGTGATACGATTCATCATGGAATCAAATGCTATGATGATGACGTGATAGCAAAGTCCCAAACAGGAGAGGGGCATCTGGCAGATCTGGCCAAGTCGTTTGACAGATGGAGACAATTCAAACCGAGGTTGAATTCAGATAAGTGCACTATCAGAGTGCGAGCCGGTAAGCTGCTGGGGGTTCATTGTAAGGGATGAATCGAGGTTCATCCTGCAAAAAAAAAAAAAAAAAAAAAAAAAAGCACAATAAGAGAAACGCCTGAACCGAGAAAGAAAAAGAGAGGTTCGTGGTTTCTTAGAAAGATTGAACTACCTGTCATGGTTCACATCTCATCTAACGGCCACGGGCGAACCTATATTCAAGTTGTTGAAAAAAAAAAGATCGAACGGTCAGGTGAAATAATGATTGCCAAGGGGCATTGAAGGAATAAAAGAATAAGTGCAGGAACCTCTGATTCTGATACCTCCTATGGAGAGAGACTGTTAAATCTGTACTTGACAGCCCTCGAGGGGTCTACGAGGTGTATTGGGTCAGCATGACATGTCTTGTCGAAAAGAGCATGCAATTTACCTTAGCAAAAAGTTTGACGACTGTGAAACAATACATTCACTGTTCGAGAAAACTTGCTGTACTTTGGCATAGGCTGCTCGCCGACTGAGACAGTATATGCTGATTCATGCCACTTTGTGGATTTCCGAGATGGATCCGATTGGGTATGTGTTTGAGAAGCCAGCATCGACCGGACGGGTTGCGGGAAAGCAAAAGAATGTTGACTGATTTGTGACACTCTCAGAAAGCAATCAAGGGGTATATTGTCTGATTACATAGCCCAGCAACCCGTTGAGGTTATCAACCGATGAAGTTTGAGTTCCCTGATGAGGACATCTCGAGGTACTCAAATCAAAAGATTGAGAGTAACCGATCCCGGAGGAGGGGCCTGACCCCAAATCCGAACGGATTCTGATGTCTGATGGGGAGGTTAAGGAGAATAAGATTTTGTTGCCCGGATAACGTTTGAATACACCAACGATGGTGTGATTGAGTAGGAAACTGGTATCCTGGGTATCGAACGTCGGTATGGGATGGAGGCTGTATTACTTGTTGAGGTTCAAATTCCCTCTTTGAGAGTCCTGATGGACGTGAAATTGCAAGAGGCTGAATGGGTAAGAACCCGGTACGAAGAGTGGAGCCTGATAGAAGAGAAGAGGCTAGCAGCCATCTGTCATGGGCAGTTATACCAGCAAAGGATGAAACGGGCTTTTGACAAGAAAGTACGACCTCGGGTATATCACGTAGGTGATATGGTGCTGAAAAGGATCCTTCCTCCTCAAAACGATCGAAGGGGCAAATGGACGCCGAATTATGAAGGTCCATTCGTGGTCAAGAAGGTCTTCTCTGGTAGAGCCTTGTTGTTAACGACCATGGATGGCGAGGATTTTCCATCCCCTGTGAATGCGGACGCAGTTAAAAAATACTTCGTGTAAAGAGACCCGCTGGACGGAAAGAACAAAATAGTCCAGGCAAAAATGGGCATCCCGGCGAACCAAAAACAGAAAAAAAAGGGTTCGGGCAAAAATTAGGGATAAAATGAAAATGTACACCCGGCAAGTCGAAAACCTGAAAAGGCGACTTGGGCAAAAAAGGGTATCCCGGTGGACTGAAAACCCGAAAGGGCGGTCCAGGCAAAAGAGGGATTGAAACGAACAACTGCGTCCAGCATAATCGTTTGCGCTTTGGTTAAAGCATCATGGAGAATACCCGGTAGGGATCAGTCAGAAACGTCTTGTTCAGAAGGCAGAAAGCATGGAGAGTCTGAGGACATATGGGGTGTAACCGAGTTGGAACTTGATGAGATTGCGGGTTTCGCATTGCCATTAGGATAGATTTTTCCTTTTGAGCGCAATTACCTCTTTTCAGGAATTGCTTCCTTTTGTATTGCTCATTTGAGCCACACTTTTCCAATCAATAAAATGCATATTCAGTCAAATAATTTTGTTTTTGTCTTTCATTACCGCTTTGATTGCAAAAACATCCAGATATTTTTGATAAAGAATCTTGCATTTTAAAACATCCAGGTTTCCTTCCAATGCATGTTTATAAGATTGAGAGCTTGAAATCTTATTTGGAAGGTTGAATGACCCAAGTGTTGAAATCTTGACGCGCCTGGGGCACGGTTTTATCTAACGATCTGTTTTGCAGGTACTGTTAGATATTTTCACTCACTTGCAGGTTGTGGTGTGGAAGCTTTGTAACAGACCCCCAGAGAGTTCACTCGGGGACGACTGAATGAAGAACGACGAGGGAGACGTCGAGACGTCCGACGGCCTTTGGAATTAATCAAGAAGACTCTTCAAAGTCGGAAAATTGAAAAGTCTGTATAATTCCGGGAGTACGTCTCTCGTCGAGCTCGGAGCGGTTTGGAATACAAGATGATGGAGCAGAAAAGGTCCAGACGAGTCTGGGAATTCTCAAAAGAGGAAAGCTGATACGAGTATTGGAGGTAGATGCCGTGGTTCGACGAGTCGACGGGTGTTCTGTGCCAATTATTCTCGTTTCCCAGCTAAGTCCCCAAGCAGAGTTATAGGACTAGCTCCCCAGCAGATTCAAGGTCTGTGGACCTCTCCAGCCGAGTCAAGATGGTTATACCTGGCAGGTTTACAATGGCGTTTCCTCAGCGGCCAGGCCAGAAGGTTGCTATTCCCCGAGTGGAGCGGGTCTTTTTCAAAGAAATATATCTCCAGCAGTTCCCCGAGCGGAGCGGGTTTCAATGAAATATATCTCCAGCAGTGTTCATCCTACCAGTGGATTGAACAAGTTCCCGTAGTGGACGAATTTCTGCATCCCCAGCTGTGATGATTCTACCTATGGATTGCATGGGTTGTCCCAGCGGAGTAGTATGCGGTTTCCTAGCAGGGTCAGGATGGTTATCCCCAGCAGGTTTCAGATCGATGCTTTCCCAGTCGTCACGACTGGAGGTTGCTGTTTCCCCAGTGAAGTCAACGGGTATCTGTGAGGGTTTTCCCGAAGTGGAGTCAGGATTGATATTCCCCAGCAAGTCAAAGATTGTTGTATCCCCACAGAGTGCATTGGTGGTTCTTATCCCCAGCAGTTTCTCGAGTGGATTGGGTGCAAAGGAGGTTTCCCCAGCAAGGGTTGCCTATTTCCCAGCAGCAGTGCTATTCCCCAGCAGGTTGGAGTTGGAGCAATGGCGAGTTCCTCAACAGAGTGTCTCGTGCTTCCCAGAAGAGTCCCTTGAGGGGGATATTTCTTTTTATGCATTCATCATGTAAATAAGCATATCATATTGCATAGAAAAATAAATAATCGCGTAGCATTTCCATAATTATGGAGCATTACGCAGAAAAATCAATCATGCATCATTGCAAGCATAGGCTAATCTCAAGCCGTGGTTACCGTTTGAGATATGGTTCTGCCAGTGGGTGAAGATGCAACTCGAGCCGTGATTACCGTTTGAGGAGTGGTTTCACTGGTTGGAAGATCAACATCAGCATTGCAAGCATCAGTTACTCGGGCCGTGGTTACCGCTTGAGATTTGTTGTACCCCAGTAGTGCGATACTGGAGGAGCTTTTCCGTCGGACAGAGATGGAAATGTGACGCGATCAGCGCGATTCAAGCCGTGGATACCGCTTGATATTTGGTTTCACCGGATGGTGAAGATGTTACTTGGATAAGCTCAACATCATGACGCGATCAGCGCGATTCAAGCCGTGGGTACAGCTTGATATTTGGTTTCACCGGATGGTGAAGATGTTACTTGGATAAGTTCAACATCGTGACGCGATCAGCGCGACTCAAGCCGTGGATACCGCTTGATATTTGGTTTCACCGGATGGTGAAGATGGTACTTGGATAAGCTCAACATCATGACGCGATCAGCGCGATTCAAGCCGTGGGTACAGCTTGATATTTGGTTTCACCGGATGGTGAAGATGTTACTTGGATAAGTTCAACATCGTGACGCGATCAGCGCGACTCAAGCCGTGGATACCGCTTGATATTTGGTTTCACCAGATGGTGAAGATGGTACTTGGATAAGTTCAACATCATGACGCGTTCAGCGTGACTCAAGCCGTGGTTACCGCTTGAAGGTTTGGTTTCACCAGATGGTGAAGATGTTACTCTGAGGAGTTTAGCATCATGACGTCAGATCAACAATGTTCCCCAGTAGTGCGATACTGGAGGAAAGGTTTCCGTCGAACAGAGATGGAAGTAAAATCAGAGGACGTTACGCGATCAGCGCGGTTCAGGGGTTCAAATGCAATGATTGGGGATCATTGGCGCAAGCAATTTTCCGGAGTTCAGACCGAAGCGGAGTTCAGACCGAAGTGGTGTTCAGACCAATTTTCCGGAGTTCAGACCGAACCGGAGTTCAGACCGAAGCGGAGATCAGACCGACATGGTTTTCAGACCAAGAAGAAGAAAAGAAAATTTTGGGGTCCAAGAAAAGAAAAAAAAGGGGAGAATAATAATCCCGAGTGGATGTGTGGTGATCAGGCCATGGTTATCCCTGAGTTACCATTTATTTTGGTATCCAGGTCGACGTTTCAGAGTTTGTTTCTTCGCCGATGCTGACAGGCGTTAATTATATCCCATCAGAGTGCAAATTGTTCGTCTGTTCTTGGTATTCAATCACTCTTCATCCTGATCATCCGAAAGCCGAGGCTATTTCGTATCGACAGGTTCACAGTGGATTGAATAGGGGCAGCTGTAACACCTCAAAATTTGCCCTCCTCTCGTGGGACTAAGCATTAACATATTTGCATTTCATTTTAGGGCATTAGGCATTTCATGTTGCATATCATGTGGTTACATTGTGCAAGCCATCTTCCCAAGTCTTGATCAGAAGATGAGGAAGTCAAAGTGCAAGCCTAGGGCTTGTTGACTGATCATTGGCCATCTGAGGATTGGGCAGTGAATTAGGGTTTCATGATTCTCAGGGGAGATTGATCTTCATCTTGATTGCAATGATACATCATCATCATCATGGTTGGCTATCATCAGAAGAATCAAGTGATTGAAGCTCATTCCTTGAGATTAGGGTTTTGACCACTGGTCAACCCTAATCAGTTGTATTGGGCCAATCAGGGCATAATCAGAAGATGAGGTTTGTGATGGAGATGAGGATCATTTTGTGATTATATTGTGCTTATTGAGGCTAGGGTTGCACCCTTGAGCCATTTCAGTTGAAGATTGGGGCTTAATTTGATCTATGCATTGCCAATTTCATCTATCAGTTGAAAAGTCAACTGTGGTCAACTGTACATGATCTGATGGATTTGGAGGTGGAAATGAGTTGGATACACTTCATTCATGTTGGAACAAGTGTTATATGACATCTCAAAGCTTAAGAATGAAGAAAATCAAGTCAGGACAAAAACTGCCAAAAATAGAAAGTGGCTTGTAATTGAAGTTTCCAAAAATAGAAAGTTTTGGACCTCAAAGCCACGTGTCCAAGGAAGCTTCAAATGAAAATTTGTTCAACATGAAAGTTGTAGATCTTGTTCTCACCTTTCCAAAAAGTCCAAGAACTTGAAAATCCAATGTATGGTTGGAAAGTTATGGCTCAGTGAAATTCAAAAATGACCCGTAATCAGGAGGCCATAATTTCCACATGCTTTGTCCAAATTGCAAGTTCTTTATATGCACAAACTCCATTTGACATGTACTTTCATGGTGAATAATTGGATTTTCCCAAAAATGGCCAAGGCAAAAAGTCACTTTTCAACTGGACAGCTGAATTGGACCAGGGGCAAAATTGTCCAACTTTTAAAATAATTGGAATTTTGAGATGAGACTTTTTGCTACACCTCATAAATGGCATTTGGAGTGTGTTGGAATCATCATTTCATGCATAGGCCTTGTAAGTTGAGATTTGGCTTGAAAAGTGGAATGACTAAAATTGGACAAATGCATCCACATAGTGAAATTGAGCATTACACAACCAATGAGCATGAGGCAAGTTTCTACAGCTCACATATGATAATTGGAAGGTGTATGTGCTGTCAAAACAGGTGGCATGGGCTGTCATGGTGAAATTCCATTTTTACCCTTCATTTGGAAATTAGCCATTTCATTAACAATTGCATTTGGCTAATTAACATGATTAGTGGATGATTAAGTGTACATATATATTCCTAATCACACTCTAAACCTAACAAAAAATCACATTTACCAAAATTCAGATCTGAAATCTCTCACATTCTCTCAATTTTCATCAAGAACTCAACACCTTCAACTTCACAATTCTTCCTCAATCTTGAACCAAAACACGAAATTCTTGTTGCATTCAACTCCAATCCTCTTCTTCTCCATCTGTTTGAGCTGTTTGGAAGGCCTAGGGTGCTGAATCGCGACTGTAGCATAAGGAGCATCCATGGTGAAATTGTGATTTCGAGCATTAGAAGTGATCTGGACTTGAAGCAAACGCATCTTTCACCTTCCTCATCACTCTAGTGCACCTGTTTGAAGCTAATTGATGCAAAAGCCGCGCGAATAACACTGCTCTTTCCAGGTATGTCCAGAATTCGAATGTCATGAAATGCTTAATTGTTATATGCGTGCTGTAGTCCTTTTCACGTAGAATGTGATGATGCTCGTGGTTTTAGAAATAGTGAACCATAGGCTAAGAAATCGTGATTTGAAATTTCATGTCCAAACCCTAACCTCATCGATCCGTTCGATTTAGGAACATTTAGTCAAAACTAAGCTCATATTCGTGTTGCACATGTTGTAACGGTTCCAACGGATGTCCGTTTGTCCGTTTTGGTTAGGATTTGAGGGATGCGTGTTCTTGAGGTTTTTTCTGAAAATCTGGAAAAGTTGAGTTTGGAACGATGGAGAAACCAGCGTTTGATCTGAAAACGTGTTCAAATTTTCAAATGACCTGTTTCCCGCTGGCGCCATGTGATATTTACAGTTATGCCATTATCATTTTAATTAATTTGACTTAATTCCTAACAAATTGATAACACCTTAAATAATTCACCAAAAATAGTAAAAAATTCAGAAAAATATGGAGATTTTTTCTATGACTTTGTTGATGAGTGTAGAATTTTTTTGACCTATTGGTCAAAGTTGTGCATGGTAAAAATATCATTTGACCTAGGTTTGTTTCACATGTATGATTTTTTGATACCTTGTACCATTTGATTCATGAAATGCTCATAATGTTAAATAAATTCTTGCCAATTTTTGTGATGATTGTTGACTGGCTGATGTTCATTTATATGTAAATTTCATGAATTTTTGATACCTGGCCATGGAGTTATGAATTTTGGAACTTAGGTGTGACAATTTGTGTCACACCTCTTGATGTCAACTTGCTGGATTTAATTGAGTGGTCTATACTTGTTAGAATGAAATGAAATTTTGCATGATGGTTGATTGGTATGTTAAGATGCTGTATGAATTTTTGTGGAATTTTTCATTGCATTTTCAATTTGATTGTGATTTTTCATTTCTGTTGGTCAATTGTGCAAGCTTGTTTGACATAGGTTGGTAGATTGAATGAGAAATGCTCATATGGTATTGGATTGTCATGAAATTTGATATGTTTGTAATAGACACATAATGTGACATCCCTGTTTTGGTCCCATCCATTTCTATTTTGTTTTCAATGAGATGTGAATTTTTGAAGTGGAAGCATGTATTGATGTTGTGATTTGGAGCCTATAATTGTGACTGTTTTTGTTGATTTTCATTGACATGGTTCCATTTGCCCAAATGAGCTCAAATTTGACATGGTAGACCTTGAATACCCCCTGTTTAGGTGCAATTAATTTGAGAATTTTTGGGTGTGTCTTGGTATGGATTTGAATGCAATACTTCTGTTTGTATGCTTGGTGCTTCATTTGAACCAATGTGCCTTGTTTTGTGCATAACATGAACATGATGGATGATATAAACATGAGACCAATGATGTTTGCTCTTGTTTGACTTTAATTTGAGATTGGTGGGTGGATACCTTGCTGTTTAGGAATTTTTATTGCCTTTGGACCCTAGGCTTAGCCTAGTGGTCTAGTTGCTAATGTTTGCTTGATTTTTCAGGATCAAAAGCATAATGCACATGGAGAATGATCCAAATCAATTTTGAATGATGTGGTTTGATGTTTGTACACTAACATAACATTGTTTTGTAGGTGGTAAAGCTTAGGCTTAAGCTTTGAGCTTGCCTTGTGTTGTGTATTGAGTTGTATAGTTTGATTGATTGAACACTTGCTGTTTGGTTTTGTCTGTCTGAGTACTAACTGTGTTTGATTGTTTCCAGGTACTTTAGTTGCTCAGTTCCTTGTGAACTTTTGCTTTGCGTTGCTTAAGCAACTTGCATAGAGGTATAACTTTCTAACTTCATGTAGTCTGGAGACCCGGCTGTTACCGGGCCGGGCAAATAAATGTCTGAAGTCCTCCTTAAGAGGCAATGATTGTGGTTGTTTATTTTTAAGCCCAAGCAGGTGAAAGTCCTTTAAATAAGGCAATTGGTGGAAGGTAGGGGTATGCAGCCTACCCCCCACTCTTCAGTTGAGTCTTCTCCTTGCTCCCATTACATGGTTGAAGCATTGAGATCCTAACTCAAGATCCCGTGCAGTGCACATTGAGTCAGAGTCTCTGAGTATAGAAGGGTTCCCCTATTCTGGACCCATGCTCATTTGTCAGATGCTCTCCCTGGTTAGGGATATGAGCTGTGAGGTCTGATCCTCACTTCACCTCTTCATCTGCTTCACCTTAGCCTCGTAATGGCAAGGTTAAGAGCAAGTCAAAACCATGTACAGACGACTCGCTTCGGCGGTCAAACCCCTTTGATTGAGCCTCTTGTTTGGTTATAGCGGGTGCTCTGTGAATCTCTGATTGACATGCTTGTTTGAGATGCCTGTTCTCATTTGATATATGATGTATGCTTGTATGCTTTCTTCTTTCCTGGTTAGGATTAGATCGCACTGATGCGAGTAGGTAGAAACCTGAACTTAGGGTGACTTTGCATGACAACATTAGGCTCGAGTCTCAGCTCCCTAGTGTCGTGTTTTCCCCTCGGTTTCTGGTTAGCAATTTAGTCCCTTTCAGGGGAACTACATCGCCCTGATCCTCGTTCCAGACGAGGTATGTAGGCAGGTGGTCGTGCGAGACCACTCCGGGCAACCTTTTTCTTTTTTTGCGTGTGTTTGTTTGTTATCTGATTGCATGTTTTGGGTTCAGATGCCGACGTAAGTCCAGCAAGTGGCTGTCGGGCTCCAAGTTTGCCCTTTTGATTGTGTTTTGGTTCGGATGCCGACATAATTCCATCAAGTGGTTGTCGGGCTCCATGTTTGCCATCTTGTTTGATTGTTTTGTGTGGTTTAGGCGTGCGTAAGCCGAACTACAGAGGCTCTGATTCTTGTTCCAGACAAGATATGTAGGCATAAGGTGCGATACCTTATCGAGCCCGTTTCTCCTAACCCCACCTGCGTTCCCTGTGTGTGTGTGTGATGTTTAGCAACCTATACTTTATTCTAGGACGTGGATCCCTAGGAGTACCTAGGACGTGAGGGGTGCTAATACCTTCCCCTTGCATAACCGACTCCCGAACCTTTTCTCTCTGGTCGCGAGACCATGTCTTTCCAGGTTTCTCTGAGCGTTTCCTTTCCCTATCTTGGGATAAATAACGCGCAGTGGCGGCTCTGTGTGTGTTTTATTTTTGAGTCTCGCCGGTTGATTTTTTCGCAGGATGCGACACGGTGGAGCCTTGATGCTTACAACTATGGATGGTGAAGATTTTCCGTCTCCTGTTAACTCAGATGTAGTCAAAAAATACTTCGCATAAATTGACCCGCTGGACAAAAAGAAAAAGAGTCCAGGCAAAAAAGGGCATCCCGGCGAACCAAAAAACAGAAAGAAAAGGTTCGGGCAAAAGTTAGGGATAAAAATGAAAAGAATTTGTACACCCGGTAAGTCGAAAACCCGCAAGGGCGGCTTAGGCAAAAATGGGTATCCCGGTGGATTGAAAACCCGAAAGGGCGATCCAGCCAAAAGAGGGATTAAAGCGAAGACTACAGTCTGAGTTGTCTGTACTTCATCAAGCTTTGTCGTCTGCCATCCCGAGAGATGTGATCCGTCCAGTCATTCTTCTCAGAAAGCAAGGAGTTGGGAGGAAAACTGATGATCTGTGAGTTATAACAGAATTGGGAAATAGTGGATGCCGTGTTCACGTTGCCATTAGTATAGATTTTTCCTTTTGTGCGCAATTACCTCTTTCTAGGAATTGCTTCCCAATGTATTTGCCTCTTCAGGCACATTTTCAATCAATAAAAGTCGTTATTCAGATAAATGGCTCTCTTGTTTTTATTTTTACTGTTTTGTTTGCAAAAATGTCCGAATTTTTGATAAGCATTGCATATAAGAACATGGAGGCTACACAATAACGTACAGAAAGATAAAACATTTGAAAATCATTTTGAATGTTAAGGACACTTGAGCGTATCTTGTCCATGTATCCCCTGGGGGCATTTTGTTGTTTTTCAGGTTGGCATCTGTGAGGACGTTTTCTCAGCAGATATTTTCCCCAAGCAAGTATGGAAGCTATCAGAGCTATGTTCCCCTGCGGAGACGTCTGTGGATAGTGTCTTCTATTCCCTAACAGATCTAAGGATTGCCTATCCCCAGCAGGCCTGTATTTGCCGATTTCCTCCCCGAGTGAGGCAGGTTCATTGAAATTTATCTCCAACATTTATCCTATCTGTGGACTGAAGGATATCCCCAGCGGAGTTTACCTTCCCCCCAGCAGCAGTGCTATTCTCCAACATGAGTGAGAAGTCGTTGCTCTCCCTGCAGAGTCTCCCCGCAGATTGGAGTACCCGATCAGTTTTGGCTCCCCAGCCGGAGTTTTTCATCATTTTTGCATTTTTGCATTTTTAGTGATCATTGCATCCTCAAACTGCGTAGCATTCCCATTCAATATGGAGCATTACGCCATAGAAAAATTCAAACATATGCATTCATGTGTTAACCTCACCAGACCGTATCCCCGGCAGAGGCGGATCATTTCATTCAACATCAGCACAGCAAGTCTGCTACAGTTGCTCTTGACAGCATTCAGGATTGATATCCCCACAGAGGTTTATTACCTCACTCGTTGGTGACAGAAAGTTTGTTTCTCCCCAGTGAGACCCCCAGCAAGTGGTCAACCTTGCCTTGACATATCTAAAAAGTCGTTCTTGTGATACCGGTAAGTGTCGTGCCAGCACCCGCGTGTGTTTCTTTGTTTGGTGTCGGTAAACACCATTGTTTCGGTGTCTGTAAACATCGGGTATTCTCCCCAGTCATCGGTAAATGTCTGGTCATCATTTTCGGTGTCGGTAAACACCATTGTTTCGGTGTCTGTAAACATCGGGTTTTCTCCCCAGTCATCAGTAAATGTCTGGTCATTTTTTTGATGTCGGTAAACATCATCTTTCGATGTCGGTAAACATCGAGTCTTTTCTGCAGTCATCGGTAAATGTCTGATAATCCCCAGCTAGAGATCCCCAGTAGAGTCATCGGTAAACGTCCTATCTGGTTTCCAGTTGCAAATACTTGTTTTTTCCCTTAGTGAAGTGTTCCCCAGTCATCGGTAAATGTCTGGTCGTTTTTGGATGTCGGTAAACATCATCTTTCGATGTCGGTAAACATCGAGTCTCATCCCAGTCACCGGTAAATGTCTGGTCATGCTTTGTTTCCTTGTTGATAAAAGCTATTACGCACTCTTTGAAGGGTGGCTGCTTCTAGGCAAACCTCCTGGCTGTCTCTGCACTCCTACCTCCTTTATCACTGAGCGATCATTTAGGGGCCTTAGCTGGTGATCTGGGCTGTTTCCCTCTCGACGATGAAGCTTATCGATCAAGATCCCCAGAAGTCGTCGGTAAACGTCTTGTCTGATTACACCACAAAGATTTTGTTCCTCCCCAAGTGGAGACGCCATCGGTAAATGGCCCTGTATGCTTCAATATCGGTAAATATTGAATGCCCCGTTTTATCCGCCATCGGTAAATGGCCCCGTTTTCTTCGATATTGGTAAATAGCGGATCCCCAGTTGCAGTAGCCATCGGTAAATGGTCGAGTTGAAGTTGATATCGGTAAATATCAAGTTACCAGTTTCTAACCATCGGTAAATGGTTTCGCTTTTCTGAAGTTGTCAATTGCAGGCGTCATCAGTAAATGACGTGGTCCTTCTTGTATCATATCCGGCAGAGTGCAAATTTCTACGGTTCTTGGTATTCAATCCCTGTTTACCCTGAAAGTCTGACAGCCGTTGCTATCATCCCTTCGGGTTCCCAGCTGATTGAATAGGGGCAGCTGTAGCACCTCAAAATTTGCACCTATCATTGTACATGCATTCTCATATTAGGTCATAACATAACGTGGTCCACTGCATAACATTGCATTGTCCCTTTGCCTCAAGTGCAAGCCAGTCAGAAGAATTAGGTCAAACTGATCAGGAGATCAGTCAATCAAGCAAGCAAGTGTGTTTCTCAAGGAGCCAAGGCCCTAGGGTTGGTCCAACATGTTCACATGACCTGGGGGATCCATTTGAAGTGTTTAGGTCAAAGATTGGAGGCTCAGAAGTCATCAGTCAATGCACAATCCGTCAGAAACCCTAAAAGTCAACTGTTGGTCAACTGTGCATTTAATCAGTGATTTGATGATGGAAATTGGTCTGAGAGGTCTCATTCATGTCCATATAAGCCTCATATATCATGTCAAACACCACCATGGGAGAATTTGAAGCCAGATCAGAAATTTCCAAAAATGGAAACTGGACCTGTAATTGAAACCTGCCAAAAATGGAAAGTCTTGATCCTCAAACTTACATCATGATACAAGCTTCAAATGAATTTTTGCCCAACATGAAAGTTGAAGATCTTGTTCTCCCATTTCCAAAAAGCCCAAGAACACTCAATTCCCATGTATGGTTGGCAAGTTATGATCAATTCATTTTCAAAAATTCTTGAACTTCAAAAGGCCATATCTCTCAAACCATTTGGCCAATTTGGGTGGGGTTTTTTCCTACAAGTCACATTTGATGCCCTCTTTCCAAAAATGTAATTTTCATGTACCAAAACTTCACCAATCAAAATGGCATTTTTGGACTTGCATGAATTAATTTCAAGTGTGGTACAAAAGTGAGTTTCAAAATTAACCATTTCTAATCAATTCTACCAATCAAACATGTTCTGAAAATGCATTTGTGACATGAACCAAGTCATTTTCGTGCAGTACATATAGCCATTCCCAAGTTGCTTGAAAATGGGACAAAAGTACATCTTTCAACAACTACATCCCACCTTTTCATGGATTGTGATTTGTACTTTTAAACAGAGTATTTAAACATCATTTTTCTGCTAAATGAAACCCTAGCAGCAGCCACTCAAAACCAACAGAAAACTCATCTCTCTAAAAAATCCATTTTCTTACCATTTCAAAAATCTGCAAGAAACTCCCAAAGGCCACGACCATACCTTTGTTGTTCCATCATCCAAGCATCATTTTAGGCCCATTTCAACTATCATTCTTCAACTGTAAAAAGCTTTTGTTGGACTGTTCTTTCCAAGCATCATCCATGGCAAAGGTCGAGTGAAGCTGTTTCAAGTTGTTTCAGGCCCAAGTATCTTCACCATTCACCTTGTGGGAGCGTGTGGAACATCTGTTTCAACCATTTGTAACCAAACAATTCCAAACCAACTCAGTTCTTCAAATCTGGTAAGGAATTCGAATCTCTCATTTTCCAAAACCATGTTATGCATTATGTAGATCTTTCCACGCTGGTTGTATTGTGCTTTGAATCGTGAAAAACCATTGAGAAATGAGAGAGAACGAGGGTTTTAAAGTTTCGTGTTCATGTTTAGATTCCTTCGATTTGTGTTCGATTTGTTGTTGTTTGATGAAATAATGTTTGTTTTATTGATGAGTGATGTTGGATATGCACGTTGCCATCATCAATTTTCATTTCTGAGACTTTTTGGATTTTCTGGAAAAATCACGTTGAAGGTGATGAAGAACATCATACTGTTCTTGGTTGCTGGAGAATTTCCTGCGGATTCTCCTGCAACCTTCATAGCCAGCTGCGCATTTTGCTGCGGATTTCTGGATTAGGGTTTGCATGAACCGCGTCCCTGTTCCATTTGAAACCGACCAATAGAAACATTTCGTTTCCTTTGCCAAAACGCATCGTTTAGTTAAGTGGCAAGGGTAATTACAAGTTTGCCATCAGCGTGGCACATGACCCATTAAATGATGTTGTTTTTTTCATTTTTATTTCAATTTGATACATCATCTTACAAAAATCATTGCGCATCCAATTTTAATCCAAATTTCATGGGATTTTTTGCATCATGTTCATCACAATCTCTAGTTTTTTATCATGATTTTTCCAGATTTTTTTGATGAGTGGATTTTAATTGGTATGAGGGTTTGTGACATGTATGCATATTTTGTACACTTTGCCAAAACATTTGTGAAATGATGATACTTTATCCAATGGCTCCCAAATTTTTTGTGCTTAAACTAGACACATTCATGGTGATTTTGGTGTAGAGTTTGTGAATTTATCATTGCTGGTTTGTGAGTTATGATTTTTTGAATTAGGGTGTGACAATTTGTGTCACACCATTGATGTCCAACTTCATGATTTTTATTACCATGCTTCTTGAACTCAAATTGGTTTGAATTTTTGCAGGAATGTACTCTTGTATGTCTAGTTTACATGTGAATTTTCCTGGAATTATTTGAGGCATTTCCTAATTGTTTGAGGTTTTCTCCCCTGTTTGACCAAAATGTTGACCTTGTGTGATACATGTTCCCATTTCATTTGTGAAATCCTCATACTTTATTAGGAGGACATGAAATTTTACATGAGATAACTAGACATCCTCATCTTTGCCATGGTTTTAGTCCCATTCATTTATCATATGCCATCTCTGATTTATGAATTTTTCAAGTTGATGCATGATTGGTTGACTTCTTTGAGCATGTTCAAAATTGCTTTGACTTTCTGATTTTCATTGACTGCCTTCCACTTGTCCAAATGAGGTGAAATTTGACATGCTTACCATGCTATGTGTTAGGATTGATCATGATTTATTTGGTGATTTTTGGAAATGTTTAAGATTGCTTTTGAGTTAAGTCTTGCTGTTGACTTCTATGAGCTTCTGTTTGCTATACCTTGACCTAAATTGCTCATGAAATGATGATGATGCACGATATGAACATGAAACCAATTGGGTTTGCTTCCTAAATGTTTGAACTTGATTTTGATTGGACATTGCTTGCTGTTTTGGCTTTCTCATTCATTTTTGACCCTAGGCTTGTCCTAGTGGTCCTGTGGCTTATGTTTGAGTTCATGTTTTCAGGTTAAGCTACAAATGCTTCAAAGAGATCACTACAATTTGATTGAGTTCATTTGATTATCATGAGATAACCTCTTTGTTTTGTAGGTTGCTTGGCTCATATGCCTTGAGCTTTGTACTGTGCACATTTGTCTGTTTGTTTTAACTGTTGATTCCTATTTCCTTTGCTTTAACTTGTGAATTGTGTACTGATTTGTTTGACTATTTCAGGTACCATTAGTTGCTTAAGTTCTTTGAACTTGCTTTGCTTTGCTATTTAGCAACTTGCTTGAGGTATAATCCCTTTTTCTTCATGTAGTCTGGAAGACCTGGCCTGTTACTTGGCCAGGCAACTGTCTGAAGTCCTCCTTAAGAGGCAATGTTTGTGAATGTTTACATTTGTCCTTGTATAGAGTCAAAGACCTCCTAAGTGAAGAGGCAATTGGCAGGACCCAAGGGATATGCAACCTATCCCCTGCTATTCTGTGTGTCATCTGTTTTGCTCACACCACTGTGTTGATGCATTGCAGATACAAACCCAAGATCTTGTACAATTGTACAGTTGAGTCAGTATCAAATGTGTAGAAGGGTTCCCACTTTCTGAACCCACACATTCTTGTCTTGAGCTCTCCCAGGCCAGGGATAAGAGCTGTGAAGTCTTATCTTCACTCACCCTTCATCTGCTTCACCTTGGCTCTCAATGTCAAGGTTAAGAGCACATTCACCCAGTTCCAGTGGTTTGTTTGTTGAGGTTGATATGACCCCTCGACTAAAACCTAACCCTTGTGTGAGCCCTTGTTTGTATATAGGGTGTGCTACCTGTGCTTGTATGTTTGTTTGACTTGCTTCCTGTGCAAGTTAGGTTTAGATTAGACTTGCTTCCTGTGCAAGTTAGGTTTTGTTTGGCTTGCTCCCTGTGCAAGTTAGATGTGTGTGTGGCTTGCTTCCTGTGCAAGTCATGATTAGGATAGGCTGGCTCCCTGTGCCAGTTAGCTAGAAACCTTAACTTAGGGATGATTTGCATGACAACATCTAGGCTCGAGTCGTAGTCTCCCTAGTTGTGTCACCCTCTGTTATCTGGTTAGGCTAGTCCTTTTTCCCTCTGTAGGGGAACTACGTCGCCCTGATCCTCATACCAGATGAGGTACGTAGGCAGGAGATGAGCAGATCTCTCCGGGCGCCTGTGTCTTTGTTTTGCCTTGTTGTGTGCTTGGAAGCTGATGTAAGTCCATCGAGTGGCAGTTAGGTTCCAGTGTGGGTTTGTTGGTTCGGATGCTGATGTAAGCCCAGTGATTGGCAGTCGGGCTCCATGTTTGCCTTTTTGTGTGTGTTTTGGTTCGGATGCTGATGTAAGTCCAGTGATTGGCATTCAGGCTCCACGTTTGCCTTTGCCAGTGTTTGTTTGTGTGCGTGTCAGCCGAGCTACGAATGCTCTGATTCTTCTCTCGTCCGAGGAGATACGTACGCATAGGATGCGATATCCTAGCGAGCATGTGTCGTTTCCCCAGTCCGAACTACTTTGACTCTGATGTCTATGCCTGATAGACTAAGTAGGCCCAGGATGCGATATTCTGCCGAGTCAGTCTTGTCTGTTTTCTTGTGTCTCCTTCAGCCAGTGTGTGTGTGTGAGCAGCGTTTTAGCAACCATTTTCCTTCCTTTTGTGCGTGGATCCCGTCGAGTACGACGAATGCGTAGGGGTGCTAATACCTTCCCTTCGCATAACCGACTCCCGATCCCATTCTCTTTGGTCGCGAGACCATGTTTTTTCCCAGGTTTACTATGAGCGTTTCCTTTCCCTCTTTTGGGATAAATAACGCACGGTGGCGGCTCTGTTGTTCTTCTTTTCCCGCCGGTTTTTCGCGTGATGCGACACATAGTACCTCTGTTGCAATATATGGAAAACTAAATTTACTTCATAGTAGACGTCTGTGACGAAAAAACAGTTGTTCATAAAAAATAACACAAACAATTAAAACAAATAGAATACAAAAACTATGCGATTACAACCATCAAAACAATTTTGAACATGTAATACATCATCCTAAGAGCGTCTTGGTCGGTCTTAGTATCCACCAATTCGCGCACTTCTCCGTGTTGGTTGAACGTGGACACAAGCCATTGTATTCTTCTAATCCGTTCACCCTCTCCAATTTCTCCCTCTAACCAACTGTACAACGTTCGATTAAGACGTTCAAACGTATCTGTGTTCCAATGTCAAACCTGTATCGGAGCCGCAACGGCAGAAAATATTACATCAGCATTTCGTTTTTGAATGTATGCAGACATTATTGAAACAGAGAGAATTGAAATTGATGTTGAACTAGACAACTTATGGTATTAGGAGATGAATTTGAGTAAAAATAATTGTATACAAGGCGTGGTATTTATAGAGACGGAACATGTATTGGACAAACCACGTGGGCGCCAGATGAATTGGCGCCCACATGACCATCACATGCAGGCGCCAGATGAATTGACGCCCACCATGCAAAATCCACTCAGGCGCCAGAGGCATTGGAGTCTCCTGACCACAAACACCTCAAGAAAATCGTGAGAGGCCTCAGAGACAAACTAACGCACCGGGATGTGGAACCGGGGGACGTTATAATCGGGCGGGTCATTAGTTTTTTGTCTATCCAATGTAACTAATTATTACATATTTAATGAATTTATTTTTTTTCATTATTATTTCTTATGTATTAAATAATAAATATTAAATATTAAAAATTAAAAAAAAATTAAAAAAAAATTAAATAAATATAAAAAAATGAAAAAATAATAGGAGGGGGTGTATGCGCCAGATGAATTGGCGCATACACCCACCATGCAAAATACACTCAGGTGCCAGAGGCATTGGCGCCTCCTCATGAGGGCCAATGCAGACACCACAAGCATTGGCGCCTCCTCATGAGGTCCAATGCATGTGCGCCAATGCTACTGGTGCCTCCTCTTAGTGGTATGGGGATGCGCCAATTCATCTGCCGCATCCTCTATCAAACTTGGTTATTTTGGTATTTTTTTTGAAAAATTGGTTATTTTCGAATTTATTTTTGAAAAAATTGATTATTTTGAAAAAATATTCTAATTTATCAGTAGAATAAATGGTTTTGATGAAATACATAAAAAAAGTTTAATTAACATATTAAGAAGTCATGAAACAACATTACACGGATCTCAAGAAGTAATGAAACAACATGACACAAATCTCAAGAACATACGTTGTCCATTAATTTTGTACGATTAATTGAATTTTATTTTTTTCTCAAATATAATTAAATTATGTTTAATTTGTATTTTCTAATATCATTTTTAATTCACTTCTAAAAATCTAAAGATATGACTTTCATTTTCAATTTTCATTGGTTTTGTTTCTATTTGCCTATCCCTTAAACTGAGTCATCTCTGACCATATAAAAATTCAAAAATATAATATAAAATTAAGTTTAAAATAATAATTTGGAGAAGAACATAACCAAAAAATTATAAAGAAGAAAGCTTTTAAAAATGTATATATCAAGAATCCTGGTGTTATTTTATTCATTCATTCTCAATCTCAAGTAGCCTACATCAATTTCACTAAAAAACGTAGAAAGTTAAAGTGATCAAAAACCAATAAAAAACTCATTTTTTAAAGAACATTGTGGCAGTTTTATAAATAACTCCGGTTTAAGTAAATATTATGGCAGTTTAAACCGTCAATATTATGAGTTTAAAACCGGACTCATTTTTTAGACTCATTTTTTAATCTTTTTTCTTCTCTTATTTATTTATTTATTTATTAAATTTCCTTTTTTTATAGATTTTTTTCTTTCAAAAAATTAAATCAAATTTCTTTTTACAAAAACTCTTAACACATATGTAAAAAAGAAATATTCCTTTATTAATATTATTAGATAAATATCTTTTTACAAAATATAGAAAAAAAGTTTCTCTCACTCTTTACATGCTAGAAACCCTATCCCTCTTAAAACAATTGAAACGAGTAGCCTTCGCTTGATATTTTCAAAACCACCACCGCCGTCAACTTTCCCCTCTTTTATCTATGCATTTTACGATTTCGGGTTTGTTCAATTTTCCTTTGTATGAAGATAGAATTGTTAGGGTTCATAGACTGATAAGATTTGAAGGACAAAGTTGTTCTATATAATCATGAGTTGAAAGTTTCACATTGCTTAGAAAAATGATTGTTGAGCACTTTATAAGTGAGATGACTCATACACCTATCACCTTAAGATTTTGGATGAATATGTGATATCTCTTTCATTTTTGTGTTATTTTTGCCTCAATGTGAATGCTCCTCATGATGATCCAATAATGGTATCAGAGCTGATGGTTCAATTAAGGGACCAGTTCCTTGTATCGAAAATCTTCTTGACAATGTGGTGGTCAGACGCAATGTGGTGGTCAGACGACGTGTTTTATTATAGTGTCTGCAACGGCGGTACAAATGTATGTGGGTGAACTCACAGGGGAGATTGTTGTGTATAAGTGTGAGTTGAAAGTTTCACATTGCTAAGAAAAGTGGAGGTTGAACACTTTATACGTGAGATGATCCATACACCTATCCTCTTAATATTTTTGATAAATATATGGCGTCTCTCTCACTTATGTGTTACTCTTGACCCAATGTAGACGCTCTTCATGATGATCAAACATATGTTGTTTCATTCACGCCTCCTGAATGCTTAAGAATACGATAAGTAATCTTTTCATCTCTCTAGGTTGTGTTGCTCCTCTAATTTTTATTTTTATTAATTATTCGATTTTGTTAATTTAAACTCGACTTAGGGAGCATATCTAGATCTTACAAGAGAATTTCTTTCCCACACATAAGTTCTTATTTTAAGCTATGATGTTGAATATGATAGTTTTTTTTATAAGCAAGTTAGTGAAGATTTTGTACTAGTTTTGTTGAAGCTTTTTGTATAAGTAAATTACTGAAGGATTTCTTACTAACTTTTTTACCACATTATATTATAGAAACACTTATCTAGACTTGAAGTTGCCATCAATACTAAAAAGTAGGTGCTGAGTATATAAACAGAAACGAATAATATATTTTTGAGTGAAGTCGGTTCATGATATTATGAGCCTAAATTACATATCTATGAAATTCTTGCAAATATTGGGAATGAGGAACAGTTGAAATGGTTAATGATCTTCAATCAAAGTTAGAAGTTGCAGGCATTGAGTTAGTTTCAGAAAAACAAAAGGTTTTAATCACTTACAACTTGCATACATTAAATATTGTAATGGGTTGTATTCTTTTAACAATGATTTGATTTTTAGGCTCAGGTGCTTGCTGCTGAAAATGGAGAACTTCAACACCGTATAATTCATCTTCTCCGGTCACTCAAGAATGTTGATCTGAAAGCAAGTTAGTATTGCTGGTTTTTCTTTCAATTCATAAATTATATATTGATTAATTGGAATAAGTGTCTCTGAAATGTGGATTTATAATTTTTGTTCATAGAGTAGCTTGGATTGATGTTCAGCATATACTCAAATTAGGCGAGTGAATTGTTTCGGGTACATTTGTGGTGAAATGTAAGGTTTATCTTAATCTTTTGCCTTAAATCCAAAATAGGCATTCTATCTTTATAAATAAGAGATTACAAAACTAAGAACATGTAGAAATTTTAGAGATGAATCATGATATAGTGGATGACTTTACAAAAAGAGCCATACAAATAAAGTTAATTTTATGAGGTGCCACCTCTTTTTAAAGTATTGTTAAACATGGTTTGATAGCCCTTGTTCTCAAAGCAAAAGCTAAGACGTTGGCACAAATACAATCACTTTTTCTTCTAAGATTTAAATGTTCCTCAAAAGAGTGTCAGTTACGTTTGAACAAAATATTCTATTCTATATTTGTATACCAAACTTGAATTTAGGCTAGTTAAATAGTTATCCAAGATACTTTTTTTGAAAATGGTTGAACTTATTGTGCGCTTTTATAGGGAACAAATTTTAAGTTATTTTGTTATGTGAAATATGACTCATGGCTAAATTGTTGTTATTTCATTTCTTGATCTCAGGTTAAAGCGTTCGAACAGCTAGAGAGCTTGAAATTGCAAGATTCTTAAAATAATGAGCTTAAATAGGCTTTTGGCCGACTGTATTTCTCTCTTTCTTTGTTGTCAATTTGTATTATGTATTCTTGATGATGCTAAATATGTTTGGCTTTGCTGGTTTTATAACTTTAAAATTTAGAATATTTAATTTTGATGGTTTGGTGATGCTAAATTAGAGCAAGTTACAATACGAGCCCTCATAATTGGGAAGCAACTTCTCAATCTAAACATGTTTTTGTACTTTCAGTAATGTCATGATACTAGTCTACAAGTAATATATGTAATAAGTACTTGGGTTTCCTGTTTGCATCATTTACATGTACTTTCAGTAATGTGATGATACTAGACTTATGATTTTTTTGCGCAAGGTTTTGCAATTGCACTCGATTAGGAGTCATGTCTAAATTGTATTTGTATTGTCTCAGGAAAGAATTAACGAGGTCTTCCCACGTTCGGATGTGAGCTCACTCTAGTTGTATGTACCAGTCCAAGGATGTCACACTTAGGCTATCTTAGAAATAGTGGATCATTAGCTTCTCATCATAGGCATAACCGACCATCTTTCTATAGAACATTCTCAAGTGGTTCCTTCGACAGTTGAGGCCATTGTACTTTTCAAATTCGTGTACTTTGATTTTGAAGGTATCACCACATTAGGAACCAACCACATGTCGAGAGCATCGGCGCCAAATACATTAAAACCTTCTACAACCCTTAGTTTTTCTTCAAGTACTTTGTACTTGTCATCTACCTTGCATTTTTCAACAATTCCTCTAGGGTGTGCCCCAAGATTTGGTGCGTGAGTTATGTTTCCCATATCATCGTCTCCATATTACGAAGTCAAGTCCACAAAATTGTCATCAACATGAGGATTAACAATTGGTATATGTAAAGTGCAAGGTACCCATTCTTCATAGGTGATGGAACAAGCCCTTTAGGAGGTGGCAGGTTTGTTTATGGCTGAGTCACGTTGGCCTCTGTAGGCCTATAACCCATAATGAACCCTAGTAAAGGGTTACCGTCCACAAGAATTCCAAGATTATTGGCACGAGCAGCTTCTCTGAGTGGGGATTTATGATCCTCGTATTGCCTTGGTAACAGATTATTCAAGGTGTGCATCACTTGCTCCACACTTCCTTTAACTTCGTGAATTTTTCCCATCATTGAGTCCATGTCTTCTCTGAGGGAAACTTGGTTTTGCTATATATGCTTTATTGCCTTCTTATGTCGAGCTCTTGTCAACGGATGTTGGGAAGTCAACTTGTTTTTTTCAACAAGTCTAGAGCGAGGATGGGAAAAATAATTTTTTGTATGCAAGGGATGTAAATGCATGCGGGTGCATGTATGTTATATGCAAATGTATGCTAAAAAAACTTGTGTTTCGAGTTAGAGGGAATTCCAAAGTCCGTTGTCGTGCATTAGAGATACGAGAACAGTAAAGAAATGAGACCACGAAGTTGGCACCAACTATAAAAGACTTTTATTTATTATTAATAAGGGACACAGTACAAAATCTGATTTTTTTTACAAAGAAACTAAAGTTGGCACCTTGTCGTATTGTTCTTGGATAATGACTTGAGCCTCCTCTGTGGGATCTCTTAAGTGCTGAGTTTATCCTTCCAAGTGTAAGTTATGGACCCTCAAGAATTTATATATTTGGTTTTGATGATATGATTTCTCCTTCAGATTTTGCAGTTCTTCATACAATCTTATTTGATTAATGGGTACGTAGCAACATTTTAGATTCTATTTAGAGACGAGGCTCCCTTGTTGTAGAGGCTTGGGATTACTTAAGAGTTCTTTTGAGGTATGAGATATGAGCCTCCAACCCTTCTTTCACTTCTTCTCGCTCCCATATAGCTTTTTCCCAGGAACTCTTCCAATCACGATTGTCCTTTCAGATAATATCTAGTTATTGATTAAGGTTGTCAAGATTAAAACCAATACTTAATAGGCCTCATATTGTCTACTTCCTCTTACCCCTTTCAATCTCAGCCTTTTCCTCACTTTCGTAAAGTTGTTTATCCTTTTGACTAAGGTCGGATTTCAATTCATTTCTCTCATAGGAAGTATGATAGAGACTTTGTTGCAGCTCTTCTTTTTCGCACTCGAGTCGAGCGACTGTTGCTTTGAGTTTGTTGACTTCTTCCACATAAATAGGAAATGGATCAGGTGTATCCGGTAATATAAAGGGTCAATGGTAAAAGGTAGATTTATTTGTTGGACCCTCTCTTTGACCCATTCAGTATAGGGTTCCTTGGCTACAACATTCTTTTTACCCAATTATCTCCCCTTCGTATGCACTTTTTCCCATGCACGGATAATTCTTCGAAGCATATTTACGTTCTAGGCACCCCAATAATGTAGGACCAATGTTTTCATAGCTTCATCATCAGGCTTATTTAACATTGTGTAGCATAATTGCCTCAAAGCTAGTACATGATTGTAGTTAATGCATCCTCTAAAGCTACTGAGGGGGACATTAGGAAAATTCTCGCAGCTGAAAATTATCTCTTATACATCAAGCTTTCTGGAGTACCATAGGATTGACTTTTCTGTGAGAGACACTAACTTCTGAGACCAATCGTGACTATCCATGGTCTTGATCATATAGATATCCTCATATAGGTGAGAAGCGAGCCATGAGTATAAGAGAGGAATATAACAGTGCATCAATCATTTCTTTATGCCATGATGCATATTTAGAGTGTAGTACACATCAGAAAGGAGAGTAGGTATCGGGTCCATCCCTTGATTCTTCACAGCCCATAACACATTGATAACAGTAGAGTCAATGGAATTGTCCAAGTTTAGAAAAAGGACTAGTCCAAAGACTCCCATTTCTCAGCATCTGCAAACCCTCAAGCTACTATCTCCAAATATTTGCTTTTGAGTCCCTAGGCTTCCCTTTCTGTTTTGTAATGAAGCAACAAATTCTAAATTGGTATATTTAGAGTCATGGCAAAGTATTCAGGTTTACAAACTATACAATCCCTTGGTAGGGGCCTTTCTTTATCATGGGAAGATTAAGGATTTTTCCAAATTCTTCTAGAGTAGGAGCTAGTTGGAAGTCTTAAAAGGTGAAGCGCCTTATAGGATGGTTATAGGATTGAGCGAGAGCAGTGACAACCTCTACTTGTATCAATATCTTAAGGAGGTCAGGAATCTTCCCATATCGGACTACAAACTTCCTTTGTCTCTAAGAATCTTCAGACTTTGCATGTTAGGTAATTGTACCCTTATCTGAAAGGTCATTCTCTCATTTGAATCCATCTCTCAAAAATGCAAACAACAAACTTTGAAATTCCCTGAAAATAATGATTATATGCTAAAATAGCCCATTTTTAATGCAAATGTATGATATGATATGCAAGTTTTATATAGGATGAGATGTTAATAGAACAACCTAACGAAGACTCTTACGAAAAGGTCCTAGGTTTTTAGACCCAACCCCTCACAGGGTATGTTCTAGGGTTTTATTGGTCGTTTAAGAACAAACCCAAGGTCATGGACCACAGATGAAACTTCATCATAATAGGGCATAGCCCTCCCATAATAAAATTTAAAAAGGGTTTCCCTTATAGAGTCTTCGTATAAACGAAATCTCAACGTTTAGGTTCTAGAAGAGGCCCCTAAAGTCATGGACCAAATTCAGAGTTTCATCACAAAGATGGGCTAGACAACTCATGACGAATGCTTTGAACTGATTTACTCTAGGTGGATATGTCATTAAAAACCCTATGAGATGTGCATCTCAATGGCCAAAATAGGACAAACCCCTTACTTAATCTTATGTTTCTTCTCGAGGTCAGGTACAAAGCTTATTCTCAAACAGAAATTAAAACCCATGAATGTTAAAATGAAATAAGAAGTAATAAAGAAATAAAGAAAATAAAAATAAATAATACAAAAATAAAGATAAAAAATAAACAAACAGAAAAACAACCCTAGAACAAAAGGATATGCATGACTCTCTTTAGGGGATATCCCCAACAGAGTCGTCAGCTGTCGCATCTTGAAAAATACGACATCGCGGGCGTATCGCACACTCGCAGATGACTAATATAGTCGCCACCGAATTTTATTTATTCCTAAAGAAATGGAAAATAATGATAAAACCCTAAAGGGAAAAAAGGATAAGATGGTCATCGAAACCAAATATGAGTTTGGGAATTGGTTATGTGAAGGGAAGGTATTAGCACCCCTCACATTCGTTGTATCCAACATGATCCTCCAATAGTTCTAAGGTTAAGGGTTTGCTTAAGAAATGTTTGCAATTATTTATTTCTATTTTATTAAAATATTTACAAATGGGGGGAAAGTTAGTTTATTAATGTGCTTGTCAGGGTTTTAAAACCCCATGCCTATGTATTCTCAAAGTGTAGTGAAAAAGTTAGAGCTCTGTAATTCATAATAAAGAAGTGTGTGTTGGTTAACTTTATAGAATACAGTTTAAGTCATGCTCTCGCGTTTAAACATTTACTTGTATGTTCGCACGATGGAGGCGGAAGCACTTGTTTATATTTCACGTCGAAATGACTTAATCTATTCTTTTTACGAAAAGATTTGAAGTAAGTGCACAAGGACACAAAAGAGATTTGATGTGTTGTGTTGATTTAATTGTTTTGAGTTTGAATAACTGATCGATGTTGTGTGCATCAACCAATCAATTACTCAAGAACTTAGTAAATTTGCATCCACTTATCCTATTTATTTACAAAAAAAGTTGGATTAATTTGATTTATGAAAATAGTTTGAATTATGTACAAATGAAGATTATTTACAAATGTAAAGCTCTATTTTTGTATTTTTGCAATAAAGTGAAAAAGAAAGAGTGTTTTTGTATTTTTAATCATTTTTATAATTTAAAACAAACTAACTAAAATAATAAATTAATTAAAAGACCAAGTTAAGAGCTAAATTAACTAATATTAAATGACTAAATTAAAATTAAAATGACTAAAAACAATTAAATTAATTAACTAAGTAATAAAAATAAATTAAAAACCAAAGGGTGTATTCTTAGTTATAGAAGAAAAATATGGATGTGCAGCATGCAAAGGAAAAAGGCTCACTAGCCCAGAGGCCCAGGGCGTAGCCTGAGTCAACCCAAGAGAGTCAATGACTGACTCTTAACTGGGACATTAGATGTACTGACTTAGGAGTCTACAAGATGAGATCATAGCCATCAGATACATACACATGGTGAAGTCAACAAAGGAAAGGGTGGGATTGAGAGTAAGAAATGGGCCTAGTATAAGAGTTTATGCATGAGATCAGTCACAATATATTGATTAAGTGACTTCCAGTGATCTACGTGTGGAGAGATTAGTGCGTGTGGAGAGAGTATTTAAACTCACCTCCTTTAGAAATGACTCATTTTCATTTTTGTTTTCTCTCTCTCTCTCTCTCTCTCTCTCTCTCTCTCTCTCTCTCTCTCTCTCTCTCTCTCTCTCTCTCTCTCTCTCTCTCTCTCTCTCTCTCTCTCTCTCTCTCTCTCTCTCTCTCCTTCTCCCATGCTCTCCTCTCTCTATAACCACACCACCGACCAGAAACCGCTTCCTCTGGTGGCTCCACCCTTGTCTGACTTCCAACCGTGTTAGACAGCCTTAGGACCACCACTAACCTTCATCAATGTTCATTATCTGATGAACACTCAACCCAGAACTTCAAATAACACAAGAACCATATGCTAGAAACCCATAACCCTAAACCCTTCTATATGAACCCTACGAACCATATGAACCCTAACAAAAACCTTAATCGACCGACACTTTAAGCCACTGTCTCTTGCCCATAAACCATCCTAGACCTTCATCTTCAACATTCAACCTTAGACCAACATAACCCAAAAACCAACTTATATCCCTCCAACTCACACCAAACCAACACTAAACAATAGATCATAACCCTCTAAACACTAATCCATCCTCAAAACAATAAAATAAAACCTAACATGTTTTAAAACCTAAATTCCCAAATACCCCTTTTGTCTAACCCTAATCGGACCAAACCCAAATTTAATCCAACAAAACAAAACCAAGCCAGCTTGGTGAACTTACAAATCTATCTTTTTAGAATTACATTTTCTCACTTGCAAAAAGTACTTTCTCGAAAAGCACTTCGGCTAAAAAAATTGTGAGAGAAAGTAAAGAAATTTTTTGAGAGAGAGAGAGGTATGAAATGAAAATTAGTTCTAGATGATTTAAAATGAGGGGAGGGACCTCTATTCATAGGTTAAAGGTTGACTCAAAAAGGAAACAACTTTGAAGAAATTTTATGACTTTCCAATCAATTAGCTAATTTATTATGGCACATTTTTAAATCTCCGGATCAATTGGATAAGACAAAAATTTTGCACATATCTTTTCAGATAGCCTCCAACTCATCTGGCACGACTACAAGACATTTTTGAAAGTATTTCTTTGAGAAAAATCAGTTTAAAAATGTTTTCGTGTGTGTGTGATTTTTCCATGTACTTTTACGAAAATTTCCTTATGCATTACATAGTTTTCACTCAAACTAATTAAGGCAGGTCTTTCTTGCACTTCAAGACTTTGTTAGATACTTTCCTTCTTGTAGACCATTGCTTGAGTTTACTTGAGATGAGGCTTGAGTTAACTTCTATTTGGTTTTCATCATTGGATATTCAAGTCTAATAAACCCTAATTCGTATGTTTGCTTCTTTAACTGTTTAACTGTTTATGCTTGACTTGTTATCATCAGTTGTCATCATTAAACAAAGGTTATCATCATCAAAAGTAAAATAGTTATTTCTGTTAAAAGCATATCACCTACAAAACAAGGTTCCACATCCTTGGTCGAGCTATGGCATAAATGACTTTAAGATATGAGTGATACGAGACTTCAAATTCTAGCCAAAAGAGGTATTTTGGCAAGTATGAAAGGATTGAAAGTGTCTCTCAATACATGCGTGCAATCGATTGACATATAGTGTCAATTGATTGACATGGTCTTTTTTCCAGAAATTTCCAGTTTTTCACATGATTTTCAACCCCTTCCTTGACTAACCCTCATTCATTATTCCAAGTTATATTTTCTACCTTTAATCATCCCATAAAGGGAATTGCATAGTACACAACATTATCACCACAATCAAATATAGTATAATGCACATATTATTCATGGATCATGGCAATTTGATATGCAATTAAATCATTATTCTCACCAACATTCATACTCATGATCAAAGCTTCAATATGCATCAATGGCATAAAATTACATATGCATAAACATGATGATTGAACATGGATTCAGTCCCAATAATCATAAAATCAACATAATCAACCATCAAATTTTAGATTTTAACACAACATCGACTTATCAAAACATAATTGTACAGTCCTAATGAGAGTAAAGACCTCTCTTCTCTATCCTATCATGAAATACACTCATAGAGAAATCCATCTCTCCCCTTGCCTTATGTTCCTTGCAAAAAATCAGATTTGGATCAATGTTCTTCCTCCCTCTTCAAGCCTTAGCCTTGTCTTGTCTATTTTCTCCCAAAAATATGTTTTTACGTACTTATCCCAAAAACTCTCTACTAACTCATTTTTATTAGAAACTTAATTCTCTTCAACTAATGATTCTTACAAATCCCTCACTTACCCCTATATTCACCAAAATACCCTTTATGCCTTTATTTTTATTTAAATAATAATAGTTCTCATTAATCTCGGATTTCCTAATTTCCATCCAAAACTCTCCTTTTTCTATTTTATTTTAATTATTAATCAAAATAAGCATAATTCTAATTATTTTTAATTAATTCAATTATTTTAGTCTTTCTAGTCCTTCTACTACCCTACCAAGGCTCACACTACATCCCACCAATGGCCCACATAAATCATCATACATATTTAATTAAAAATATATCAAATACTAATTAATTAAATAAAATACAAAATAATCTGATTAAATAATTTAATCAAATTTTGGGGTGTTACACTCATGACAAGTTGACTCCCGATATGTTTTGACAAAGCGACAAACATGTTCCCTCCTTAGACTAGCAACCTCTATTTCCACCTTGGTCAAGATAGAAGGGGGCATCGATCTCTCGACAAGGTTTTCACCCCTGTCGGATTTCACAGGAAACAGAGACTCTGAATCATCCATAGAAAAGGCTTCGTCAAAAAGAGGTTCTCTTGATAATACTTCCATCTTCAAATCACCACTCAAAATAATGAATCCTGATTCAAAACCCCCCACTAATAGAAGGGAAAGAATGTGATTCATACTCCATTCCCTTTTTCGAATACGAAGAAACGCTACTCTCCGAGTCACTCTGGGTGATAATAGGGTTACCACTCAAACCAAATATCCTGCAATGAAAATTGTGTTACTCGTTGATTAGGGAGAACCAAAGTTTTATGAAGAAGCTATAATGAATAACCACAGATATGAGTGGTTTAAAGCCATGCCAGAAGAAATACAATTCATGCATGAGAGCCTGACTTATAAGTTGGTAGATTTACCAAAAGGTAAAAGAGAACTAAAAAATAAGTGGATGTACAAGTGAAAGATAGAGAAAAATAACTCATGACTTAGATACAAGGTGAGATTAGGCATGAAAGACTTAAGTCAAAATAAAGGCATTGACTTTGCAGAGATTTTTCACCCGCGATAAAGATGTCATCAATTCTGGTAGTGCTTAGTTTGGTGGCAAGTTTGAATTTAGATGTGGACCATCTAGATGTGAAGACTGCATTTCTTGGTGGCGATCTAGAAGAAAAAATTAGATGGAGAATTTAAAGTATTCTAAGTCAAAGGAAAAGAATAATTGGTGTGTCGGATAAAAATAGTTTATATGGACTTAAGCGAGCACCGCATTGATGGTATAAGAAGTTTGACACCTTCATAATTGATAGTGGGTGCCAAAGGACTAATTATGATCATTGTGTATTTGTGAAGAGATTTGATGATGGTGATTTCATCATACTACTCTTGTATGTTGATGATATGTTGATTGCATAACAAAATAGTAAGAAGATCAGCAAGTTGAAGAAGGAAATGAAAAGATATTTTTCCAAGAAAGACATGGGACCGACAAAGCATATTCTTAGTATGTCCATCCATCGTGATCAGAAGGAATACAAGTTGTGGTTATCACAAGAAACACATATATCAAAAAGGTGTTGCAGTGGTTTCACATGGAAAAGGAAAAGTCAGTTTCTACTTCACTTCCTAGTCACTTTTGTCTTAGTTTAAGGTAGATTCCTACAGCTAAAATTGAAAAGCAGAAGATAAACAAGGTGGCATATGCCTCAGCTGCTGGAAGCTTTATGTATGCAATGGTATGCACACGAGCATATGTAATACCCATTATTGGCATTATTAGAATATTCTTGGCCAATATAGGAAATGATAACTAGAATGTTGTAAAATGGATCTTGCAATATCTTAGAGGAACTTCCAAAATGAGTTTGTGCTTTGGAAGTAGAAAACTCGAACTAGTTTCCTACATGGATGCAAATGTGATAATAGATATTGATTCAAGGAAATTAACTTATGGATTCTTGATTACATTTTCAGGGGGAGTTGTATTGTGGCAGTTGAAGTTACAAAAGTGTGTTTTTTTGTCTACCATAGAGGTGAAAAATAGAATTCATGAATAACAAAAGTACATTGTGCTTTGTGATAGTCATAGCGCAGTCTACTCGAGCAAGAATTCGATTTTTCACTCGAGATAAAAACATATTGATGTGAGATATCACTAGATATATAACATGATAGATTCCAAGAAATTATAGGTTGAGAAAATTCATACAAATGACAATTGTTTATATGTGATGATGAAGCCTTTACCTAAGGACAAGTACGAGTTTTGTAGGAGAATTGATGGATTGTTGGAGTCCTCAGTCTAAATTTGAAGGGAGAGAATGATGAGTTTTTCCTCTTTAGGTGGAGAAAAAATGAAGGATTGGGAAATAAATTTAGTAAACACAATTAATGGAAATACTTAAGAAAAGTAGAAAACGTCTCCATTAATTATAATCATTAGTCACCAATTTGCATTACTATAAAAATCACTTTCATGCTTCATTTTAATATTGAGATTGTAATAATTATTTTTTGTATTCTCATGGCTACATCCAAAAGAGAGTTTAGCTACCTTTTGTAAATGTGAGATTGCAATAATTATTTTTTGTATTCTCATTCATTTACAAATAAGGTATTCTTTTCGTTCAATTGTTATTGTTGTTATTATTTATAGTGTGGGAAAAGTATGATCCTAAGATAATCAATTATCTATTGGCCTTTTATTAAGTGTTTTAACTGATATCTTTCCTAAAAAATTGAACGCAAATAATTTCGTCTTTATATCGAATGAATTTTTCCCTTAAAATCGATCCAAAATGCACTGCAAACATTCCTACCATAAAACACTCTTTAAAAATACTATTTTCCCTATTTGCTTATCTGAAGAAGAAACTATGGACCATATCTTCGTGAACGTTCCATGGTCCAAGCCAACGTGGTTTGGCAGCATCTTAAATGTTAATTTTGGATTTGGCTTAAATATCAACATAAGAAGCTAAATTTGTGAGATTATAGAAAGGAAAGACCAAGATACTATAAAGATAGTGTTTCGTACTATTGATAACATTTGGTAGGCTAGGAACATGGTGATTTATGAGGAGAAAAGGATAACTATTGAAGGTATAACTTATTATGACTACTTAACCAACATTAGTATTGAAGCACAAAAGTATAAAGGAAAAATCAAGGACAATGACTATAAAAAAATCAACAAATACTACATACAACAACCACAAATATCATATGGAAAGCAAAGGTGGGATAAGACGGGTAAAAATACAACCATCAAATTGAGAAAAAACAAGATCAAACTTACCGTCATAAGCTATGATGCACAAGTACGGGTACGGTACCCGGTACGGGTACGAGTACGTCATTTTATAAAAAACAAGGGTACGGGTACGTTAACTAAATTTTTTAAATTATAAATAATATAATATAAATGAGGATAAAAATATTGTAAAACTAAAGACGATAAAACATCAAAACTTAAAAGTGACTTGTTCAAAATAAAACTTAAGATCTATGCATGAATATAAAAATCACACTTTAACAATGTCAATATCACTATTTCCTTCCTCGTCTCATGCAAAAATAATAGCTTCCATGTTTGGTTCATCAAGACAGAGACTTGCAACTTCAAGAATACCAGCCCCGTCAGAGAGACTCCATTCATCTCCACCAACATCCCACATTTTTTTTCTCCTTCATTATAATTCTTAATCTTTCTCGAAAGAAGCCAAAGATTTGTATGAACAAAAACTAAATCTTCAACTCTCTTTGGATTTAGCCTATTTCTTTTCATTGAGTGGATAAATGAACATGTGCTCCAATTTCTCTCAGCACAAGAAGAAGAACATGGTTGTGAAAGGAGTTTCAATGTGATGGATTGAAGTTTAGGGACTGTTGATCCATAAGTGATCCACCATTCCTTTGGTGTCAAGTTCCACCTATCTTGTAATGAATCAAATTGACCGATTTCACCTTCACCACTTGAGAACTTAACAAATTCAGTAGTTGCCTCTAGCCTTTCATATTCATCTACAAAGTAACTCCTTATGCATTTTTTTCTTCCTGCGCAAATCTCATTGTCTCTATGTGGGGAAACTCGATTTGGAGATTGGTCAAGCCATTATATGCAATAGTATATACTACATAAAAAAATTATAAGTGTGAGGTAAGGCAACTGAAGTTTAAAAGGAAAATGATTTTTTTTAAATTTACCTTGGATTGAGAGAATGAGTCAAGCAATGAAGAGGTGTGTGACTTTTAGTCCATCTAGCAATTAGGATATTATACACCACATCATAAAAGGATGAATTTTGAATCAACTCTTTTCCCTCTTGGTTATATATTGCTAATTTGACTTTCTCAATCATAGAATCCCACTTCTCATAAACCAAATGAAGGTTTGACTCATCGGTATCACAAGAACGAAGCATGTCATAGATAGGCTCTATAAATCTTAGAATATAATCAACTTTATCCCACCATTGATCATTTAAAATTGTTTCTTTCACAAAGGCCGCCTTTTGAACATCATCTTCTCTATATTCAGACCATTGTTCACTAATTACCAAAGTTAAGAGACCCTTCTTAATGGTTTTAAACCTCTTAAGCATAATATAACTAATGCAAATCTTGTTTCAGAAATAGAAAGAAACATCAAATGCACAAATTCTTTGAACATAGTAAATCTCATGGAGTGATTCATAATAAAAAAAATTAATATAAAAACCATCTTCAGCAATATCAGATATCCATTTACACTCGAGATAAACAACTTCGTTACTTGGTGTATTTTTTGGTGCACATATACTTTTTAGAGCTAGATTCAACGTGTGCACTACACATGGTGTCCAAAATATATGGGGATATGTTCCTTCGACAATTGAACCAACAGCCTTGCAAACAGGGGCATTATCAATAATGATTTGAACAACATTTTCTGCTCCAACGTCTTCAATCGTACGCAAAATTAGAGTAGCGATATAGTGTTTATCTTTGCACTCTCATGTCTCATCAATAGCCTTCAATAACATTGGTCCATAACTCGAAATTACCATAAAGTTAATTAATGGTCTTCTTTGGGCATCTGTTCAACCATCTGTAACTATGCTCATACCTTTTTCTGGCCAAGTATCTTTAATTAGTTGGAGTAGTTTTAATATGTTGGATTTCTCTCTTTGCAACATTGTAGTCCTTATGGACTTATAACTTGGAGGAAGGCAGCTAGATATAGAACTGTTTGCTGCATAAGTGAGTGCACTGATAAAGTAAGGATTTCCAGCTACATTGAATGGAAAACCAGCAGAATAAAATAGTCTAGCTATTTCAGATGATAGATGATCTCTAGCCTCATTATTAAATGCCTTTGCTAAAGGTTCATCACTTCCTCTTCTTTTCTTACTCATATCAATAGGCGGATTCAAACTTGTAATTCCATTTGGAAAAGGAACTTGTACGAGCTTTGCTTGTCTTGCTTTGTCAGTAGCAATCATATCAAGTTCTTTCATCTCAGCCAACTATTCATTGGTCACTTTCGAACAACAAATTATTCCATTTTTCTTTTCTTTCAATAAATGATTTCTTATTCTAAAATAAGAACCTTTAAAGGCTACATTGCAATAGTTGCACCGCCAAGTTACATTATTTCCCTTTCCTTCATTCCTATTTTGCAAAGTCGTTACATAAGCCTTACGAGGATAATCATTATCAGTACTTCCCGTTCCACTTGAATATTTATCCGTCAAAGGCGTAACATTATTATTTGTCCTACTTCCTCCACTAACATTATTACTTTGAGAAAACATCTACAACAAAATAAAATAAAAAATCCTTATAAATAATATTATATGATTAATATAAACTTACTATATTATCTACTATTATTTTCTATATTATATATTTTATAATAAATTAATTATAATATGATAGGATGCAGAATCACTCTTCAATTGTATGCAGGATAATAGGATGCAAGCAAATCTCAATATTATATTTATATAGGATGGTACAGCCTATACTATCAAACAATAATTTATTATACTGATCAACCTATTATATTTATATAGGATGCAATTTAAAAATTATATAATAGTATTAATAGTTAACTAGGTAGTATAGATGGTACATGTTAAATATAGGATGCAATTTCAAAATTATATAATAGTTAACTAGGTTATATACTATTAGTAACTAGGTAGTATAGATAGTATTGATGGTACAGGTTAGGTACTGATAGTAACTATGGATAGGCTTCAAGAAGGTTAGGAATAATACTAATAGTTAACATATCAATGATATTATATCATATTCAGAAAAGGTTAGAAAAAGTAGTAGGTCATACTAGTATAGTACCTTTTTTATAAGTAACTGCAAAACTAATAATCTTTTATGCCATTGCCGATTTGATAGATGAAATAAGTCTATTCTATTATCACAATCACGTGTTTATATTTATATAAAAAAAATAAAATCCTAAAATCACCTAGATTATAAATTGGATCAGGCCCAATTAAAAAATAAAATAGTATTTAAGTATCGCTACAGTACCGCTACAATACCGTTCCAGTACCATTGCAGTACCAAAATAATAATAAGAAAAGCAAGGTACTGCTACTGTACGTACAGTACGTGTACCAGTACCGGTCAAGTACTGGGTACTGGTACTTCTTCATAATAGTCGCATCGGTGCTTCAGAGATCATAAGCCTTTAAGAGGGAACCAAACAAGTAGCATTACCAATCGATAGAACACGCAAATGATAAATACTGGAGTCAATTGCGACAGAAATACTTTTAATAAAAATAAAACTCTAACCCAAAAAATCAATAGTCACGACAACAATGAGAAGAACCATCATATCTATAGAGGGGAGACCAGCAGCAACAAAATAAAGTGCCAAAGTATCTTCATAAGAGATAGAAACACAGATAAAAAAATCATCCAGAATAACAATGAAAACAAAAGTAAGCAGAAAATGGCTAAAAGGAAAGGAAAAGTCTACCTGAGACAAAATAGAAACAAGCAGCGGCTGATGAACAGTCTTCATATGTCATGGAAAACTGAGATGATGTAATACACTAGGAATATGCACAACTGGTACCAAGGAGAGAGCTTTCAGAAAAAACACCACAAATCAGGACGATTAGGGTTTACAAGAAAATAATAACAATAATGAGAATATAAACCAGATGAGTACTCAAACTACTGAGATTAACGAAACTAAAGAAAGTAACGTGGAGGTAAAGGATAACCAATTTTTGCAGAACCTAAAAGTAAAACCTTAAAATGATCAGAGAAATAATAACCTTATTCAAAACATGAGAAGAAGAAGGAGTATGAATAACAATAACAACTATTATCGGGTGGTGAATAAAAAAGAAGGGAAATACACAACAGAAGGATAATAACACTCGAATGATAAAAAAGGATAGAGTCAAGGCCAATTTAGTAGTAAATAACTCCATGGAAGGGGGAAATTAGATAACTCGTGATCACTGAGAGAGAATCGATCCCAAAAATCATAGTAGAGAAGAAGAAGAAATCAATAACAACATGCAAAGCTGAAGAAATGAAATGGAGGCGATTACTTGGAGTAATATTCACACAATCATCAATACGAACATTGTTGGGTCATCATGAAGAGCATCCATATTGGGTCAAGAGCAACACACAAGTGACAGAGACACCACATATTCACCAAAAACCTTAAGGTGTTAGGTAAATAAGTCATTTATCTTATAAATCCACCATCCTACCCATTCATAGGCAATGTGGGACTTTAACGACTTACACTTGCACCCAATATTACCCTCTGTAAGTGTGAGTCCCCCACATCCTATAGTAGGATCCGATATTAGATTCAGCTCCCGCTCCATCACAAAGCTGAACCACGATTCTAATACCACTGTTGGGAAGTCCAGGAGAGTCAAGATCACCAATGAGACTAATGTTCCAGGACCACAAGAGAGGTAGATATCACATCTCAACCAAAAACCTTAAGGTGTTAGGTAAATTAATTCTCTCTCTCTCTCTCTCTCTCTCTCTCTTATAAACCCAACACTCCACCCATTCATAGGCAATGTGGGACTTTAACCACTCACACGTGTACCCAACATTCTTCCTCACAAGTGTGAATCCCTCACATCTTATAACAGGATCCAACATCTGATCCAACTCCCCCTCCCCCACAAAGCCGAACCACGACTCTGATACCACTATTGGAGATTGTTGGGTTGGTTGAAAATATACATGTTGAAGTAGTCTCACATCACGTAGTTATGTGAATGAAGAGAGAGTCCAAGGCTATATATATGATACAACTTATTTGAAGTCTCACATCGCTTAGTTTTATGAAGGAAAAGGGAGTCCAAAGCTATATATAGGATTCAAGTTCTTCATTCTAAGATTCATCATTCAAAAGCACTTTAAGCTTGTACTTGACCTTGTTTGTTCTCTTATACTCTTGCATTAGAGTGTTGTAAGATGTAGTTAAATATTTTTTTTGGAGGGCGTGGGTGTACTAGGGGTCTGGGTTAGTTGAAGGTATATTATGTGTTGTAACAATTTTCACATAGTGTTATTATCGGTTATCTATTGACAACACTTGTGGTTTTCTCTCCAGTTTTGGAGTTCTTATGTTATGATTGTGTTTCTTTTTTTATATTCTTTGTTTGTTTTTTCCCAACAACTGGTATCAGAGCTTTTGGTTCGATCCAGGGATAAGTGTTCTTAGTATGCTCTGTCGTTACAGTTCTGTATGATTTTCCACTTCAAAAAAGAAAGGTAGTATTGTGAAAGAGTTGTTGAGCTGTAGTCAACAATTCTACTGTGCAATTTTGGGTTAGAGAAAATTGATGGAAGAAATTTTTTTCCTGTGAAAATTTCAAGTCAAAGATGTCTTGATACAATAAAGATTACACAAGGTGCAAGGTTATGTCGGTGGTTGAAGATCTTCCTACCAACAAGGAAGTTGCACCATAATATTTCAACCTGGGTTTCGACATGTGAAAATTCTTGAAGTGGTTTAGCTTCAAGTGAAGTATACTCTTTTTTAGGTGGAGTATGATAGTTTTTAAAACTATGATTGTCGGTGAAGACAATGTGAAATTCTTGGAGTGATTTAGCTTTAAGTGAAATTTATTCTTCATGATAAAGTATATGATTGTCGGTGATGACAATGTAAAATTCTTGAAGTGGTTTATCTTCAAGTGAAATATATTTTTCATGAGAAAGTATGATAGTTTTTAAAACTATGATTGTCGGTGAAGACAATGTGAAAATTCTTAGAGTGGTGTAGCTTCAAGCGACTATACTTTTTATGGTGGAGTATCATTGTCGGTGAAGACAATGAAAGTTGGTGTATTATTTTTAATCAAGGTGGAGATTATTGAGATTGATTGAAAATATACACGTTGATACTCTTTATGGTGGAGTATGATTGTCGGTGAAAATACTGATAGCTTATGTATTATTTTCAAACAAGGTGGAGATTATTGGGGTTGGTTCAAAATATACATGTTGAAATAGTCTCACATCGTGTAGTTTTGTGAATGAGGAAAGAGTCAAAGGCTATATATAGGATACAAGTTCTTTGAAGTTCCACATCACTTAGTTTTGTGAAGGAAGAGGGAGTCCAAGACTATATATAGGATTCAAGTTCTTCATTCGAAGATGCACCAGTCATAATCACTTTAAGCTTGTATTTGACTTTCTTTGTTCTCTTATACTCTTGTATTAGAGTATTGTGAGATGTAGTTAGATATTTATTTTAGAGGGTGTGGGTGTACTAGGGGCCTGAGTTAGTTGAAGGTATATTATGTGTTGTGATATTTTTCACATAGTGCTATTATTTGGTTGTCTATTGACAATTGTCTTAGTTTTTTCTCCAGTTTAGGAGTTTTCACGTTATGTTCTTGTGTTATGATTGTGTCCCCTTTTTCTATGTTTTTTTATGTTTTTTCCCAACAAACACCAATGTGGCGATTCAAGGAGAGTGGAACTTGGAAGCGTGGTTCCACACCAACAATAACGCCATTTTGAGCATGTCGGTGTGGAAACAAATGGGGTACAAAGCTCCAATGGTAGCGGAATGCCAAGCAATACACAATGTTGTGAATGTCGTAGTGAAGATGAAAGAAAAAGGAATTACTATTATAACAGACTGCAAAGTTCTTGTAGAGATGGTAGAAAATCAAAATCGAAGAGATAAAATGGGTGTATTAGACATTGAATCATATCATAGAAAGAAGAACATAATGTTAAATGGGAAGAGTGAAACAGAAAAGAAGAAAGATGACAAACGTCGTTTACATAGATAAATGATGGAGACATAACTCATTTAGGATTTATGATTCCCAAAACGATGAAAACCCTAAAGAGCTTTGAGAGATGGTCTATCCATATCATACCAAGAGCTCAAAATAGAGAATCACAACTTGAAAAAACAAATATATGAAAAAATAATTTGATTTGTATAAATAGTGGGAAAAAGCTCAATCAAGATTTTGAACTTTAAATAATATGAGGCTTTTGTTTAAAAAAAAAAAAAGAGTTTTACCGTTAAACTATTTTTTTTTAAATGATAGCACTTTATAAAAATAAATTTGTCAGCATTTAACAGCACATTTAATGTAACTAAAAGCATATTATAATTTCAAAAGGAGCTGCATAGGGCTTTTGGGCCCTCTTCAATTACTAAAATAAAAGAAAAGTACATGCATATGCATATAGATAGGCTTATAATAAATTTGGTAGGTGCACATATTAGTATATCTCTGTGCTTTCATTAATCACGTGGAGCTATTTCTTTTTAATCAAAATTTCTAGAGTATTATTTTTTCACGATTACTTTTTATTATATAATGTAGACGATTCATTTGTTAATTATTATTTTTTATTAATTCTAAAATCTTTAACACCTCAAGAAATCAAGCATGAAAAATGCATCTATATTTTTGCCGACCACAGTAGAACATAGACTTTCAATTATGTGTAGTTTGGAAGCAAGTATCAATAATTGCTTTGAGGGAAATGAGTTTCAATATGAAAGCTTTGGTTTAATCACCAAACAAACAAAGAAAAAGATGCGACAAAGCAATGTCAACATCTAAGAACAGAAAAAAGAATAGTAATAGTGTTGTTGACATTAACTACTCTCCAACCTCATATCTAGCTTTATCTAGTAACATCATAATTCTTTGTTTTACCACACATAACCTTTGTTTCTGCATCTTCTTAAAGCCACCATGGGAAAATAATGTTTCTAACTTAATTGAAAAATACAAACACGACATAACAAAATTGAATACTAAAAAAGAAATGACCATAAATCCAAAACGTCTAAATGATTGGTTGAATTGTTCATAAAATTTTATCTTTCATAAAGGACAATATTGTTATGAATTATATTATTAGATGTTTTACAAATAGAATTGAAAATTGAATTGGTATGATCTCTAAAACAATATTTAATTGGTTTAATGGATTAGACATGACAACAAAATTTGAACTCATTTCAAATTTAATAGAGAAAATATTAGTTTAGTTGAGACGGACGTAAAAAGAAAACTCGAATTTTAAAAATATGACGGGATATTAATATTCTTTCCTAACATTTGTCTATCATTATTCCAACAAAAAATTACTAAAATAACCTATTCAATTTTAATAAATAATTAAATAAAAACTCATTTGAACCAATCATGGTTCAATTAATTGGATAAAATTATGAGATAGTCGGGATCAAGATTTTAAATAACAATTTGTTATTGCAAAAGTGACTGTGATAAAATGGTATCTAAAGGCGCCGATATCGATTCTATTATGATAAAAAAAAATCATGGTTAATTTACGCCTAACACAAATTCAGTTACAACACTTATATCGACCGGAACAACAAAAATTTTACGCGGCCACGGTTGTTATTTAAAATCTTGATCGGAATCAACCTAACCCTTAAACGAACCAATTCTTGGTTCAATATTGAACCGTTCTATTTTGTTTGATTTTTAAACATTAGTACTAATATTTTCATATATTTATCTAACATGCCTCGTCAATTTAGGTGTGCTTATACAATTCAAAAAGCTAAGCTAATTCCAAAGCAAAAAGCCATTCATGGAAGCAGAAGAAATCTTGAAGCTCTTTGATACTTGTTGGTTTGGCCTTCAAAATTTAAAGAAACATCAAAGTTCTTCAACATCAAAAGGTTCTCATCAAAGTAAAGAAGAATCATCCAAAGAATCAAAGCTTTCTCGAATCCGAACCATTCACACAAGGTCCATGAGTGACCAATTAAACAACATGACAACTTTCAAACATGATTCTCTTTCTCCAAAATCTGTCCTTTTTGAAACAAAGCTTCAAACAATCCCCTCAGGCAAAGATGTCACAGACTACATAGAAGCTGAAAACGAAGCACAGTTGCAGCTTCAAATTTTGCCTAAGAAGAACATCGTAAGAAATAGAAGGAGGAAAACGGAAAGCAAGAGTTTATCAGACCTTGAGTTCGAGGAGGTAAAAGGGTTCATGGATCTTGGTTTTGTTTTCTCAGAGGAAGATAAAGATTCAAGCTTGGTTACAATCATACCTGGGTTGCAAAGACTAGGAAAGAATGATGAGGATTGTTCTGATGAATCTGTAATTCAAAGACCTTACCTTTCTGAAGCATGGGAGGTTCGGGAGAGGAGAAAGAAAGAGAAGCCATTGATGAATTGGAAAATTCCTGCCCCAACTAATGATGTTGATATGAAGTATAGTCTCATGTGTTGGGCTCATACTGTTGCTTCCACTGTAAAATGATCAAGTTTGTGATTCAATTTTTTTTTCTTGTATCTTTTGAAGTTTAATTTGAGAGTTTGGAGGAGAGAATGGGAGGTTTTTGAAGGTGGAGAATTAAAAAAAAAAGAATAGTAATCATTAAAAAATATTACACTCAATTTTGTTGTTATAATTTGAAGTTCACAATTTCACCTCGTTAGTCTTCATTTTGACAATGTATTTTATTTAAATTTTCATTTTATTATTTTAAAGTTATTTTTGTTTATGTCAAGTAGATCTAAATCAATATGATTTTTAATCGAATATGTTCTATTTCAATTAAATTCCACTCTATTTTTGTTGCTCCAACCAACTCCGACATGTTTTATAGACCTCAAATAGATATATATGGGGTTGAGTTTCCTCGTTATGAATCTAAAATGCCAATTTAGACTATGTTAGAATGTCAAGTTCACAAATTTTAATTGAAGTTGATCTTGAAAATATTACACTTAGAAGGAAGAGAAGGACATTATGTCTTCTTATTAAAAAAAATTGAGACTTATTTATAAGGAATGATGATAAAGTTCTTATACCATCATGGTTTAGCATTTTAAAAGATCCAGTTGGGGGTGGGAGTTGATAAAAAGTAAACAAATTTTGATTAAGAATCGATATCAATTATAACTAGTATCATGAGCAATCACTAGAGAAGATACCTAGTCAATTAAATTTTCGATGACATAGAATATATGACTATGTTCAAAAATTGGGTGGATGTTATAAACAATTTGTTCATGGTAAGAAAAGTGGGACCTTAGAGAAAGACAACATGGTCAACGGACATGCTCTTTTTTACTTAGGATGAAAGTGCTCCATTTAATCTTGAGTATGTATGACGATTGTTAGAAGATGATCCTAAATAAATTAGAGTGACAACTAAAAATTCTTCAAAAAGAACAAATATTAATGCTATATGGGCATACTCATCATCACCCAACGTAGAGACACCTTCAAGTTATTAATATAACTCAACATTTTCAATGGAGCATCTAACGAGACAAAAGGCAATAAAAAAAGGATACAATAGAAAAAAGCGTAACTATAACTTAAATACATTGTAAGGTCATTATACTGGTTAAAAAATGCAGGTGTGTGTATGTTCCTCCTACAAGGACATGAAGACTCATAGGCCTTAGTAGGTATATTACGTTGTATGGTGGTTAGGGCTTGCTCACGGCGGTGAGAAGCCATGTACATTGATGTTTTACGATGGCTTAGAGGTCCTGCTCACGTGAGGTGAGAGGCCTTGTTGTTGAGTGATGTGCTTAGGTATAAGCATATGGGGGTATGATCTATATGGCTTAAGATTTGTCCCCCCCCCCCCCCCCCCCCTCCTTGAGGAAAGTTATTTATAGATGCCTTTTGGGCCAAGGGTTTTCTTTGAAAGTCTGATCTCCCACCTAGTCAATGATTGACCATTGAATCCTTATTTCCAAGGAGGGATGTGGGTCAGTTAATGACCATGACTTCTCTCTGTCAAAGAAACGTCTTATCTCATGTTTCGCACGATTGGGCGATGATAAAACTTTAGAGGTAAGGTGATACCTTCCATAGGAGAATATCTTATTGTCTCTTCTCCCGGGGCAGCCTACGGTCATCGTCCTATGGGGGTCCTCTTACAAATATAACACTACATAGTCCCTCAACCACAAGTGCTTTAGATGGAGGGCGAAGTGTTTATGAATTGTAGCTCGGGGCCTGAGGACCTGGATTTCTTGAGAACGTACCCCCTCAGGTGAGATTTTAGTTAGCCTGAGAGATTTGAGTCCCTCAAGCGACTTTATATGTGACTCGGTTGATGAGATTGTAAGTCTCTCAAGCTTGGTATTGGACCTCTCGGGCGAGACTTATATTAAGTGGAATGAATTGGAGATGAATTAGGCCTTGGTTATTTGGGCTTATGGTCGGCCCAGAATACTTACCTCGAAGGCTTTGTCAGATTTGAGCATCGTCGGGGTGTGTATGGGGTATAACGTATAAAGTCCGTTAAAGAAGTAGTGGGGGACCAAAGTATTATATGATTTCCTGTCCTTGGGGCGCTTCGATACCTGCTCCTAACACATCACCTCAGAGAAGCATGCTAGGGAATGATTCCATTATCTAGGGCACTTAAGTATTGTTGTAACTTCATCTTACGTGGTGAAGCGAAGTGACAATTACCCTTGGATTGGTATCTTGTCTTTAAATTGGTTCTTGACGTTTCAATTAATTTTTCTATAAGAAATGGATTTTCTCCAGGGTTTCATTTTGCTCTCTTGGTGCTCTTTGGTAGTCACCTCTTCTGGACCATTATTCATCACCTTCCTTGCTTCAGTTTTAAGTTTCCATTGTGATCTCCCTATCTCTTTATCCATGTATGTTGTTTCTTCTTTTTTAGAAAGAACGAGGATTTTTCACCGTTTATTTCTGAGGGTCGATTTTTATTACATATAGTTGCAATTAACTCGTTGGATTTGTTCATACTGTAGGGGTAAATTGTGATCGATATGATGACAAAAACCACTAAAGATTATTCTTGGGTTGACCAACGATATTTAGGGGCGCCTTCAGATTATACCCAAAGGAACGAGGGAATAAAGTTTCCCTTTGAAGTGGGGTCTTCTTTGGATTGGAAAGCTTTGAAGGTCCCTGTAGACAAGAGGGTATGTCATAAATTCAAAGGATGTGTTATCCCTTTTTACTCTTGTATCTTCGAGAAGCTAGGAGTACGAATCTCATTGACTGATTTTGAAAAAGGAGTGTTGGATCATCTTTGTATCCTCCATCACAGTTTAATCCTTATGCTTGGGGCTTTATGAGAGTCTTTTGATACTGGTACGAATATTAGGGGAACATTGATTCAGCTTCCATGAATCTCTTCTTTCATACGACTCTCATTGACTGATTTTGAAAAAGAAGTGTTGGATCATCTTTGTATCCTCCATCACAGTTTAATTCTTATGCTTGGGACTTTATGAGAGTCTTTTGATACTGGTACGAATATTAGGGGAACATTGATTCAGCTTCCATGAATCTCTTCTTTCATCTTTTTGAAGTTAACCCTCCTTCCAAGAGTCAAGGTTGTGGACTTGTTTCTCATCACTGGCTGAAGAGAGAGATCTTCCATGCTTATATTGAAAGTTGGAAATATTTGAAGGAGTATTATTTATTGGTTTCTCCCCTTTCTCATACTACTCATTATGAGCCATGTCTCACTCATTCCTCCTTTTCTGCTTTGGATGCTTGCTATAAAGGAAGGAGATGATTTTGGTCTTCAAACCACTTCTCCCAAAAAGCCAAAGATTACTATGTCTCGTATGATGCTCTTACCAATGTAGAAAAGGCTATGAATGAGACATTGATTTCCTTTTCTGACTTTGAGATACATTATTTTGAAGCAAAATCGGCATATGAGAGGAAGAAACTTTTTGGTATGGCCTTTGTCTCAACTTTACTTGTAATTTGCATCCTCGTGTATTCTCTTACTAACTAATTATCTTACTTTTTACATATGACCTTAAAAGGAAAGATTCTATAGCTGGCAAAGTTACGCCCCTACTAAATGTTGGGGTTGCCTTGGGTGTGTTGGCGTCTTCGGGGAGACAGAGAAAAAAGAACCATGACTTGCCTACTAATAAGGGTCAAGGCAAATCAACCATCACAGGAAGCCATGCAAAGAATAAAATGTTGAAACAACTTGGTTCCACTTTAACATTCCATTCAGGAGATGTTTTAGTTTGTTTACCTTGAGTGTTGGTTGGTCGTTTACCCCAGATTGCAACGGAGATGAAAGAATGTGTATCAACTGATGATACGAGCAGGTACACCGACTTTCTTCTTCCAGAATATCCAATTTTCTTGAAGAATTTACTTACTAGGTTCTCTGGTGGCTTTCCTTTTGAATTTGTTTGCGGATGGTCACAAGGATCTCATGTTCTTCGACTCCTCCTCTAAAGAGGTCGAGGGTTTGAAGGCTCATTATAACCTGGCTAAAGCAAATATGGCTAGCTTTGAGAGAGGTTGTTCTATGTTGTATAGCTTCCTGAATGAAGTTTCTTCCTTCTTGGATGAAGTGAAAAATATGGATTCCCCGCTGCCTTAGAGTGTCGCATAACTAAGATTGAGAAGTTTCTCGAAGATAAATACCAGGGTATTCAGCAGAAAGAGGTCTAATTGAAGACTTTATCCCTCGTGATCAAAAACCTCCAGTTAGAGCTTGAGGAAAAGAAGGATGTGCAGACTAAAGATCTAGGGTCCCTCCAAAACGAAAGGGTCACTCTGAGAAACACGCTGCATTTTCCACTCCTGGATGCTGCTTAGATCCATAAATATGCATTTGTACCTTTGAACTACACTCCGCGTCATAGAGGATTATTTCTCGGTAAATGGTAAGATCATATTCCCTTCCCCCGAGGTATGACTCGGATCGAGGTGGACGTCTCTGGACTCCACCACCTAACACCCTTGGATTGGCTAGATCTGAATTAGGGGTGTAATAGCTACACATCAATGCATGGAATTCATTTTAAGTCGTATCAGATATGCAAAAATGTGTTTAATCTGTATCGGTACAGATGAATGTGTGAAATGTGTTTTTAGTCGTATAAGATGCACAAAAATGTGTTTAGTTTGTATCAGATATGCACAAGAGTGTGAAATCTTTCTATATATTCCTTTAAAAAGATATACAAGAAAGAATGTAGTAGAAGAGCGATAACAAACAAATATTTTTATTCCTATTGGAGTTAAGTAATTAGATTGAGATGGAATTTGAAACAAATTTTTATTTATAATACCGCTTTATCTTGGAAACTTTCCATGTCCTCGGTATCTACTCGCCTTCCAGGGATTCCAAAAAGTATGCTCCTCTCTCGGTGTTATCCCGCACGCGATAGGAATCTTCCTAATTAGCTACTAAATTTCCATCTTTGGGCTTTTTTTTCCTGATATCCACCATTTGCAACACTAAATCTCTGGCGTGGGACTCTCGGGGACGGATGCGACAATTGTATCCTAAAGTAGTACCTTGCTTGGAAACGAAACTTGTGAAGGCGACTACCATCCTTTTTTCTTATAAAAGGTCAATTTCTTCTCTGATAGTCATTACATTTCTTTCTGCTAGAAGCGAATTAGCTGTCCTCCAACTCAACTCTTTGATTTCTACTAGAATGATAACTTCTACCCCATGTGTTAGACAAAAGGGGGTTTCTCTCGTGGTCAAATGTGTGGTGTTATGGTAGGCCTATTAAACGTGGCGTAGTATGTCGACCCAATTTCCCTTAGCTTCTTCCAATCTTTGCTTTAAAACTCTGACTATGACCTGGTTGGGAACTTTGACTTGGTCGTTCGTCTGTGGGTGTTCCACCGATGTGAAATGTTGTTTGACCCTTAACTCTTCTAAATAATTTTTAGTCATTTTTCGATGAATGGAGTTCCGTTATCTCCAACGACGGCTTGGGGCACCCCGAACCAAGCCATCATGTTCCTTTTGAAGAATCTGACGACGTTTGCTGTGGTGATATTTTCCAATGCCTCAATCCACTTAGTAAAATAATCTACATGAATGATAAGGTTCCAAGGATATCCATCTCCCACTACATAAATGGCCATGGTGATATCAAATTGTGTAGCTTTGTGCTAGAGCATTGAAAATGTCGTTTTTCCTTTTACATTGGTCGTGTTTTTTACGTAATCATGGGAATCTTGGACCATAGTTGGCCTGTAATACCATGCTCTTAGAACTTTCTTAGCAAGCTCCATTTCCCCCAGGTGTTATTTGGCGATTCCCTCATGCACCTTAAGAATGGTGTAACTGGCCTCTGCTTTCCCCAAACACCTCAATAATGGCGTGGACAAACCCCTTTTATATAAATTTCTTCCAAGTAAAATGTACTCACCAACCTTGACTTCAACCAGTGTTATTGCGGATGGATCTGTTGGAAGGATTCTAAACTCGATATACTACAGAATCAAGGTTATCCAAGAGGTTAGAGTCGCACCGCTTACAACTTCTACTGACTTCCCCTTAGTTTCGATGATGGGGGTCTTTCTGATTTCTTGAATGAAAGAGTGGTTCATACTGGGATTTCTAGTGTTGTCTAGGCGAGATAGGACATCGGCTCGAGTTTTCTCTTCTTGATGCACATGACTAATCTCAAATGCCTTGAATTCTGCCAACCTTTCAATAGCCAGTTTGAGGTACCTTTGGATTAAATGATCCTTTGCTTGGGCTTCTACTCTTATTTGGGAAACAACCAACTGGGATTTTGTTCGTAGCTTAATGCATTCGACCCACATTCTCCTACGAGTGTGATCTCGACGATGGCAGACTCATATTCATCCTGGTTATTGATGGTATGGAACTCAAACCTTACGGACATTTCATGACAAAACTGGAGCTTTTTTCTAGAATCACACATGTATCACTTCCTTTGTTGTTGGACGAGGCATTTGTGAATACAACCCGTGTGTGGTTTTCCTATGAGGGCACTGGAGTCATTTCGGCTAGGAAGTCAGCTAACACTTGGGCTTCAAAGATTTCCTTGATTCGAAAGACACTTCAAACTTAGACAACCCAATGGCCCACTTCGTCAAACGTATGATTAAATTTGGTTGGTATAACATATATTTTAAAGGTAAGTCCATCAGAACCACTATTGAATATGTGAGTAAGCATCGACGTAGCTTAGGCGATGTTGTCACTAGCGTCAACGTTGCCTTTTCGATATTTTGGTACCGCGTGTATGCCTTTGCCAAGGCTTTTGAGATGAAGTATACTAGAATCTGGTTGGTGTCGGTTTCTCTAATTAAAACAGAAATTACTGCCTCTTCCTTAACAATCAGGTCCATATACAATATTTCCCTTAGACGTGGTCGAGTGAGCACTTGAGGCATGGCCAAAGTCCTCTTAAAAGATTCAAATTCTTTTTCGCAATTAGTTGTCAACTCGAAATCAGTCTTTTTCTTCAACAGACTATAAAAAGGCAAAGTGTGTTGTGCAAACTTTAAAATAAATTTGTTTAAAGCAGTCAACATGCCGTTTAACCTAAGAACGTCCTTCTTCGACGTCTGCGGCCTCATTCGGATCACTACTTTACATTTATCTTGGTTTACTTTTATTCCTCGCTTAGTTAAATAGAAGCCTAAGAATTTGCCAACTCTAACCCCGAATGTGCATTTCTCCAGGTTGAGACACATATTATATTGCCAGATCCTCCAAAATACTCATTGAAGGTGTTGAGCATGAAGTTCATTCTGGCTTGACTTTTCAATCATATCGTACATGTACACTTAAAGATCCCCTCATATATCTTCTTGTAAGATCTTGTTCATCATTCCCTGATAAATTGCATTGGAGTTCTTTAATCCAAAGGGCGTGACATTATATGGATAATTGGAATGCTCGGTCAAGAAGGTTGTCTTTATTCGGTCAGGTCCATACATAGGTATCTGATTATATCCTAAATAGGCGTCCATAAATGAAATCAGTTGACATCTCGCTAAGTTATCTACAAGTTTGTCAATATTTGGGAACATGAAGGAATCCTTTAGGCATACTCTATTAAGATCCATATAATCAATACATGTCTTTCATTTCCCTTAAGCCTTTTTTACCAGCATGGCATTTGACAACCATTATGTATACTTGGCTTCGGAAATAAACTAAGCATTTGGCAGGCCCCTGGCCATGTTGGCAATGGCTTCATCTTTCTTAGGAGATTTCCTCCTTCGGCATTGAGAAACGTAACGAGCTCCATCGTCCAAGATTCATTATACCACACAAGTAAAAAACGAGTAAATGCAGTGCAGTATAAGAAAGCGACACTCAAGTTGTATCGCAAGGACTCTAAGTTATTTTAACCAAAAGAAAGAAATGAAATGAGAGGTTTAGGTTTTCGGATAATTGAAAATAAAGAAAAAGGTTACAATTATGATTAACAGATTAATCTATTGGTTCAGTAATTTTAGACTTATCATCGATTATTATATCACTAATTCTCTAAGCATATTTTATTCCTATTTGATTATAGCATCAATTAAACAAGTGATATCAATACTACGTGAATTATATTCCTATTTTCCGCATTAAACATGACGGTTAAAGATCAAGCGAAGTTAACGAATAAGCTAGGTTAACATGTGAAGTTAAGGAACATGCATCGATCAAATTTAATCAACCATATTCTATGAAACTCAAATTAAGAAAACAAGATACACAAAATAGAATTTAAAAGGAATTGAATAAAAACTAGATAATATAATAACCTCAAAGTCTTGATGAAATTCTGAAACAATATATTAACCTTGGAGTTTAATCGGTCGTGTAATCCTAGTGCTCTTCTTTATTTCCTAAAAACTATCTAATCTTCCCTAATATTGTGTTTAGCTTAAATGATAAAGAAAATTGGGCTCTAAGAGCACCGACCCGAAAAACATAAGTTTGGTCCAAAACTAACTAATTTATTTTTATTAAGTCTGGAAGAAAAAATGATAACTTGACTCCTCTTCACTCCGAATTGGCTTCTTACACCAACATGAAACTTGTAGTTTTTTCCCTTAGTTTTCCAACTAATATTTGAACGCGTCAATCAGATTCTCGTAGCTCAAGTTATGATCTTCATAGTAAGAGGTATCAAACTATAGTTTATCCCGAAAATAAACAACATAAATAAAATAAAAGCAAATTGAAACTTAACTTACAACACACACTAAAAGCAATGAAAGTAGTCCGAGAATTCATAAAATTGTTGTAGCACAAAGTAAAATATGATGTATTAAAATATAATGATCAAATTCCCTCACACTTGAACTTTTGTACTCTGAGCAAAATTCTAACTTCAAAATTTAAAATAAAATAAAAACAGAAAAACATGAACAAAAATATAGCATACAATTTGAAAGACTTTCAGGATCACATAGGGGTGAGCAAAATTCTCATTCTAAGCTTCAAGGAATATGATTGAGTAACTTCTTATGACAAGAAAAACAAATAAGAGGACAATTTACTAAAGAATACATAACAAGTAGCAAGATCCTCGCGGGATATAAATATTATCTCACTTTCAGGTGTTTAGGTTATCTGTTTACACTTAAAATAAAAGTTAGCACTACCATAACCTTGAAAAGACTCTAACATCCACACTTAAAATACATGCATACAAAGATCAAAAGAAATTTATTTGGGTTGTTGATCGCGACTTTATGAGTCGAATTAGGATACAAACTGCAAGTGCACAGTTCTATCGCGTAGTTTTAAAAGATATCGATCCCACAGGGACTTATGAATCGATATACCGTTTTCTAAGGCTACTTCGTAAAGCTAAGGCGGATGATACTTTGATTGTTTGGGGAAAAAGTTAAAACTAAAATAAGATCTAGGTTAAATATCAATTAAGCGGATATCGGTATGTAGTTCGTCGTAAGTAGGGAATCAAATCTTTGTTGGTTTCTTGGTTTTAAAATAAATCTTTTCAGTAGACACTATTGATTAAAAGTCTTTTATCAAACTCTCGCTCTGTTGAATAGACTATGACTTTGTATTAACGTAGCTGTCACTTATTAGTTAAGTCTAAAATCACCTTTTGAAAACAACAGAATCTATAGAAACTCTTTTTAAGAAAATACTAATCTTTTAAACACCCTCGTCTCAAACTCTCGCTCTGTTGACTTAGATTATATAATTAAATTCAAATGCTTAACTCTCGTCCTCACATTTAACTTTTTAAAAATACTTTTTGAAAAAGATTAGAATTTAATTAACTCTAAAAATTGCTTTCGCCCTGATCTAGAATTAATGTCCAATTTACACTGTCCAGTTAAAAACTCAAACTTTCGTTCTATTGATTTTAACTTCTTTAGTCTTTTACTCTCGTACAAAAACCTTGGTATTAAACCTGTAAATTGAGACCATAAAAAGAGTGATTTTATTCTTAAACGTACTTAAGCCAACTTAGTTTTGATTCCTTCATTCCGCTTATTTTACATACCGATACCTAAATAAATCAGCCAGACATGCTAAACAGATCTAAACAATCATCACGCTTAAATAGAAACATCTCAGGCAAGTAATGTAAATAAACAATAAAGCAGGGCATATATAAATTCAAACAATAATTAAAGAACCTGAATAATTAATAGAGTCTTGAACACTCCACCACAGACCGGTTGGATTTGTTCTTGAATTCTTCAATCGGACAGGAAAATAAAAGTGAAGGAATAAAAAACCTAGGGTCTAACGTAAGGTTAGATCCGGTAAAAGATACACAATAGTTTCCGGTGTAGAAACTATTGTGTGAAAAATTAATTAAGTGCTGAAAGATTGACTGGAAAAGAAAATAAAAATTGCAAAGAAAAGTAAAAACTGTAAAAAAATAATGCTGTAAAGTATGCTTGCACGGCTGGAAGAGAAAAAAAAAGCACGAAGAAGAGAGAGCTGCAGGGTTTGCTCCTTGGCTCTATTTATATTATCCCCAGTTGTAACGGTTTCCAAAACTCCTTCCGTAAAGTGGTCTTCACGTTTCCAAGGGTCAAGCGTAACAATAGGCTTCAACGTGCCTCTGTTGCGCTTCTGAAGCCAAAAATATAGGAGAATGGTGTGACGTCCATCACACCATGTGTTACGCTCGTAACACAAGGCAGCAGGGCGTGACGCTCGTCACACCATGTGTGGCGCTCGTCACAGGCTCAGCGCTAGTACTTTTGGACTGGGCTTTGGTTTGGTGAAATTGCTTCTCTTTATTTCTTTTTGCACCTCCTTTTCTTCCTTTTTCACTTGTGCTTCAAATAAGCTACCTGAGATAAATAGAAGGAAAAATACCAAGTAGTATCGAATAAAATGAAATAAATTGAAATGAATAATAATATAATTTAATTAAATCGAGTCCAAAAATGTGATATTATTTCATGTTATCAAACTCCCCCATACTTAGATCTTTGCTTGTCCTCAAGCAAGATACAGTATAGAAATCGTTTTAAAAATTTGGCCAGATGAAATTTCAAAATACACATCAATTCGTACTAGGTTGCAGGTAAACCTTGTATAGAAATAACCTGAGTCTAATCTTGACATCAAGAACTACCGTTACAACATCTGATAACCTTACCTCATGCAAACCAGTTCGAGTCATGCTATTATAACCAGCCTAGTTCTTTTACTCTTATTTCACCCATTTTCATTCTAGCGAAATCACATTAAGCCCTTTATCGTTTCGCGCACATAGTGGAGTGACCGGTTAGTGATTCTGATCCCCTTTTTAGCTTGAAGCTCTGGTACATTAGTCGGATAACTTCGTTTCTCGGTCCATTGCAAATTGCGGGGGATCGAACCGTAGTCCGCCCTACCAAGTTCAGCACCAGATACCTGCTGAACCAACTCATAATGGATCTTTCGTATTATGCTTTTGTATGATATGCAGCCTTTAGATTAAATGATCTGGTAAGGATCACCTAACCTAGTTAGTGCATTTCCTGATATATATATTTTTTTTCTTGGGAATCATTCACTTATATTCATCGGCCCTCCACGTAGTTTGTTATTAAGATGGTGCTGACTTCTTGTATAAACTACTCGGGGTTACTATAAAATTAAAAGTTCAAGGGATTGGTATAATAGGTACTTTTCTGATCTAACATGTTGAGGTTTGTTTAGAGCGTTGGTATGGTAATAATTTGTCTTGGTTTCACTCAAGTTTTGTAAAATAAGCAACCTTTATATTTATTGATTGTGTTAAATTTTTGTTATGGCTCATGAAAATTTGAGGGAATAGATAATAGAAATTTTCTCACACTAGGGACTTAATTTAGAATAAATATATATTATAATTAAATTTTTTTTAATATAAATTCATAAGAAAAGGAAATAACAATGAAAAGGGAAAGATAACATACTAGAAAAGGGAAGATTTAAAGAACAAGGTTCGCCCCCCCCCCCCCCCCCCCCCCCGACACTTAAATGAAACATTGTCCCCAATGTTTCAAAGAAAACAAAAGAAATAGAAAAAGAAAAGGAAAACAAAATCAATGCTGCCTGCCGCCTCTGGTTCTTGGACCTGGTGATCGTTGACGTACTTCTAAGTCGTCAAACCTGCTGAGCAACTCAGCGAACCGCTGATCGGTTATTGCATTCTGTGCTTCCTGTTGTTGTTGCATCTGGCGCATCATCTGCATCACTTCGAGATTCTGCGCTTGCATACCATCGATAACATCCATAATGTCGTCGTTAGTTGCAGGCCTTCTTCGTCGACGACGTCGTGAGGATGGACTAGCTGCATTATCGGAAGGGTTGAGCGGGACTGATTGTTGGGCAGGAACCTGATTACCTTGCTCCATTTCTGCAAACTCGTCTGAAGGCGGGTTTGCTTGTGTAGGTTCGGTAGCTTCGGGAGCATTCAGATCATAGATGTGGCGGTTGGGATTGGTGACATCTGTTAGGGCAATGTTGGGTAAAACGGCACTTGGGACTTCCTGGTTGTTCACCATAAGGTAATACCCTCTGCCTACCCTGTTTTTGATTAGGCGGCTGGACCGACAGTAGCTTATATCCATCAATAGGGGTGGGAGAGATTGTAAATTCTGAAGTCGATCCCCGAGATTTAAGCCAAGTGCTATGGTGGTGATTAATCCACCAATTACAAAAGGTTGACGGCCTCTAGCACATAGGGTGCGGATATGATGAAATAGGAAGGAGGCAGCGTTTACCTGTGTATCTGCTGCAAAGACGCAGTGGAGGAAAAATAATTCCTTGGCGTTGACTTTGCTGTTGTTCGGTCGACCAAAAATAGTGTTTTGCAGGATGCGGATGAAGTACCGGATGGTTGGGTTATGTATATGCGAAGCAAGTAATACATCCCAGTTATTGGTTTCCACACCGGAAAGTTTTCTAAAGAGGTCAAAGGCGTTTATATGCCACTAGGAGTTCGGAGGTATCCTAGGGTGGACTTGACCGTCTACAGGGAATTGTAGCACGGTGCTCAATTGGTTTTGGGATAGGGAGTACTCGGTGTTGAACATGCGGAAGGTTGTGGTACCGGTTAAGTACTCGTCTTCACCGGTAGGAGTGTTGTACGAATAAGAACTTAAAAATTCTAAGGTGAGAGTGGGGTAGGTAGGTTGATTATGAGTGCAAAGAAAGGTTAAATCAGCAAGGCGGAGCATCCATTCTATACCTTGAAGTAATCCTAATTCTTGTAAACAATGTAAATCAGGATACCTGGTGGATTGGACGCCTCGCTGTTGGAAACGCTCGAACTGCTCCCTTTGATGATTTTCATCTTCGGATCGGAAGATGATATTTCCGAAATCTTGGTTTCCCGCCATACCGATAAGTGGTTTGAAAGAGGTAATAGGTAGAGAAGGGAAATGAAATTGATTTTATAGAATGGTTTGTGGTGTATGAAGAAAGGTATGGTGGGTATTTATAGGAAAAAATTTGGAAGTTGGAAAGGGAGTGGTTAAAAAGTAAATAAATGTGGGTAAATATGAATAAATGGGGAAGGTAAAAAGTGGGTGGTGTAACGGTCGTCTCTCCAACGGGTGGTAACGTTCACATAGCCTGTAGGTGTCACGCTCGTGACAGGGGTGTCACGGGCGTCACAGGCACTTGGTGTGACGACCGTAATGGATTGTGTGACGCTCGTCACACAGTTATTCTTGCAGCGTACCTTGTTTTTATCATTAAATTTTATTGTTGTTATTTTGTTATGCATATGTTTATTTTATTTTGCTATTGTGATACTTTTAAATTGCCTTGCATGCTATTCTACTTTCATAATATATATATATATATATATATATATATATATATATATATATATATATATATATATATATATATATATATATATATATATATATATATATATATATATATATATATATATCTTTAATAAGTCATGTAGGTGGCAACAATAGAGAGCATTATTGATAGATATTTGCATAGGTCATAATAAAGTAAAGTAAATCAATAGCTTCATAAAATAATCATAATGTAACATTGGAAGACAAAAGCAAGCATGCGAAAGAAAAACAAATACTAAAATAATTTGAAACAAAATTAATGAATAACCTAAACTAAAACTAAGTAACTAAGAAAAACAACTTCTATCCATCTGCATAATCTCTGGCCGGAGGAGCAAAGGAGTTAACACGGTTTAGCAACTCGTGGAACTGATTTGTCATACTGTTCATGTATCCCAGAAATTCTTGTCCCGTGTTAGCTAACTCTTCTCTCAGGGCGTCCTGTTCTGACATCAAAGCCTGAATGGTGGTGTTATAATTAGCTTCGGGCATATGATGTCTAAGATCGGGTATTGCCGATTCTTCGGTCGGGACAGGTTGAGGAGGAGGATCAATATCATAATAACCAGATGGTGTCTGAGGGTCAGATTCAGTATAAGGGATCTGGTCGTCACAAATCTCATAGTCCTGGATGGATTCAGTAGGTCTAGCAGGAGAGGGTATTCCGTTCAGGTTGTAGAGCCAGTTATTACGGTTATGAACACTAGTCCTTGGACTAGGCAAGGTGAATAGGCAAAGAACTTGGTTGTTAATTATAAGCTCAAACTCTTCAGACCCTAGGTTTGCTATAAACATAGTGTTGAAGAGGAAGGGTATACTCATAGTCGCAATGCCACAGAAAAGGCTTAAGTCAAGCATAGGTTGACGTAGTCCGATAGCATTACCAATCATGGTTATCAAGCCGCCTATTTGAATTGGTGCTCGTTCATCTTGGATAAGGTGGTCAAAATTTGCCAACATAAAAGTGGCACCGTTTACTGGACGGTTCTGGGAAGCACAAAATATGATGAAGAGTTCATCACGTGAAACTGAGGTACTGTTTGACTTCTTCCCAAATAAGGTGTGGGCCAGGATCTTATGGAAATAACAAAATGTTGGGTTATGTATGTTTCCAGAAAGAAACTCATGTTCCTCGGGATCGTCATTTCCAATCAAGCTTCCCCAAAAGTGTTCAAGTTCTCTGTATTCAAAAAGTTCTTCTTGGCTCACTGTGAATATATCAAAAGAGGTAGGGAAACCTAAAAGGTTGGTAAAGTCTTGGATGTTAAATTGATACTCCATGTTGAACATTCTGAACTGGATGTAACCTCTGCTTATTCCTTTTCCATGGCTGGGTAGATAGATCAGAGAACTAAGGAATTCTAGAGTCAGTCTCCGGTAAGTGACGAATTGTCTACGGATAGGAGTGGTTTCCCACCCTATTTGACTCAGCAAATACAAGACACTCTCTCTTAGTCCAAGGGCAGTCATTGCCCAATCATCAGCATACAAACTAGGTATCATCTCTCTCTGCTAGTTCCTCAAACCTTTGTTTCTGAGCTTTCCCTCTGAATTTGATACCCATACGATCAATTTGTCCCATCAGGTTAGTGTTAGCTAGAGAAAAGGAAAACAAGAGTTTTAGTCAGGATTTGGCCAAATGCCGAAAGAAGAAAAGAATAAGAATTTTATGAGTTAAAATAAATTAAGAATGAATACTAAATAAAATTTAGAAGAATAATTAAAGAAATAATAAAGATAAATAAAATTTGTGGGTTGTCTCCCACTAAGCGCTTTGTTTAATGTCGCAAGCTCGACATAAACACTATCAAATATCAATCTATAAAATTTTGGGGCATTACGTCTAAGTGCAGGACTTGTGAATCTTCAAGGTTCTCTGTATGATGATAATGTTTTAGACGCTGCCCGTTTACGATAAACGGTTCAATGGATTTTCCTTTAATTTCCACCGCTCCACTAGGAAAAACATTGGTGACTTGGAAAGGACCTGACCATCTAGATCGTAGTTTTTCTGGAAATAACTTTAGCCTAGAGTTGAATAACAGGACTGTATCGCCTTGTTTGAAGATTTTCCTTGATATGCGCTTGTCATGCCATTGTTTTGTTCTTTCTTTGTAGACTCTGGCATTTTCGTAAGCGTCTCGTCTGAGTTCCTCTAATTCATTTATGTCAAGGATTCGCTTTTCACCGGCGGCCTTATAGTTTAAATTTAGATTTTTAATAGCCCAGTAGGCCTTATGTTCTAATTCTACCGGGAGGTGGCAGGATTTTCGATAAATAAGCTTAAATGGGGTTGTTCCTATGGGAGTTTTGTAAGCGGTTCGATATGCCCATAAAGCTTCTGGTAGTTTCAATGACCAGTCTTTCCTTGAGGTGGCGACTGTTTTTTCTAATATTCGTTTGATTTCTCTGTTGGACACTTCCACTTGCCCACTGGTTTGAGGGTGGTAAGGGGTTGCTACTCTATGCCTTACGCCATACTTAAACAGTAGTTTTTCGAGTACCTTGGATATGAAATGCGATCCACCATCACTGACTACTATTCTTGGGACACCAAATCTTGGAAATATTATATTCTTAAAGAGTCTAGTTACTACTCGTGTGTCGTTTGTTGGAGAAGCTATAGCTTCAATCCATTTTGATACGTAGTCAACCGCTACGAGTATGTACTTGTTACCGAGAGAAGGTGGAAAAGGTCCCATGAAATCTATCCCCCACACGTCGAAAATTTCTACTTCCAAGATGCCCTTTTGTGGCATCTCGTCACGTCTAGATATGTTTCCTGTGCGTTGACATCTATCACATTTCTTGATAGCCGCATGCACATCCTTCCATATGTTTGGCCAATAAAGACCGGCTTGTAGGATTTTGGAGCAGGTCTTGGATGTACTTGCATGTCCACCATAAGGAGCGGAGTGACAGTGTTGGATTATATTTTCTACCTCTTCTTCAGGTATACACCGATGGAAAATACCATCGGGGCCTCTTTTGAAAAGTAACGGGTCATCCCAGTAATAGTGTTTTATGTCATAGAAGAATCGTTTCTTTTGCTGGTAGGATAAATTAAGTGGAACTATTCCGGCAGCTAAATAATTGACGAGATCAGCGTACCATGGTGTAACACATATAGCTAAGGTGGTTTCTACCTGTTTATCAGCTTTATTTTCTTCCAAAGTAGCTATAAGTTTATCGTACGAGAAATCATCGTTGATCGATGTTCTTTCTGGTTCAAGGTTTTCGAGTCTAGAGAGGTGATCTGCTACTACGTTTTCAGTTCCCTTCTTGTCTTTGATTTCCAAATCGAACTCTTGTAGCAACAGGATCCACCTTAGGAGTCTAGGTTTGGCATCCTTTTTTGTTAAGAGGTACTTGATAGCAGCGTGGTCGGTGAAAACGATTATTTTAGCTCCGACCAAGTAAGAACGAAACTTATCTAGTGCAAACACTACTGCTAAGAGTTCTTTCTCGGTTGTGGCGTAATTCATTTGTGCTTCATCTAGAGTTCTACTTGCGTAATATATGACGTGAAGCTTTTTATCCTTTCGTTGTCCTAAAACAGCGCCCACGGCGTAATCACTGGCATCACACATTATTTTGAATGGTTCGTTCCAATCTGGTGTCTGCATTATGGGCACGGAGATCAATGCTTGTTTAAGCGTTTGAAATGCTTCTAAACATTTATTGTCGAAGATGAATTCAGCATCTTTCATCAATAGTCCGGTTAAAGGTTTAGTTATTTTAGAGAAGTCTTTAATGAACCGTCGGTAAAAACCGGCATGTCCTAGGAAGCTTCGTACTTCTCTCACAGTTTTCGGAGGTTGAAGGTTTTCGATTACCTCTATTTTGGCTTTGTCTACTTCAATTCCTCTATTTGATATGATATGTCCTAAAATAATTCCTTCGTGTACCATAAAGTGACATTTTTCCCAGTTAAGTACTAGGTTTACTTTTACACATCGTTCTAGAACTCTTTCTAGGTTTTCAAGACATTCTTCAAAGCTTTGTCCGCATACGGAAAAGTCCTCCATAAATACTTCCATGATATTTTCGAGAAAATCGGCGAATATTGCCATCATGCACCTTTGGAAGGTTGCGTGAGCATTGCACAAGCCAAACGGCATTCGTCTATAAGCGAAAGTGCCAAAAGGACACGTGAATGTTGTCTCTTCTTGGTCATCATGATGAATTGGTATTTGAAATAAGCCTGAGTAACTGTCTAGATAGCAGAAATGAGAATGTTTTGCTAATCGTTCTAACATTTGGTCAATGAATGGTAAAGGGAAATGATCTTTTCGGGTTGCTTTGTTTAATTTCCTATAGTCAATGCACATTCTCCATCCCGATTCGATTCGTTTGGTTATAGTTTCTCCTTTTTCATTTTCGATAACTGTTATACCTCCCTTTTTTGGTACTACGTGTACAGGACTAACCCATTTGCTATCAGATATAGGATATATGATACCTGCCTCTAATAACTTGGTTACTTCCTTCTTTACTACCTCACTCAGGATCGGGTTTAGTCTCCTCTGATGTTCCCTGGAAGTTTTACAGTCTTCTTCTAGCATGATGCGGTGCATACAAATAGAAGGACTTATTCCTTTAAGATCGGTGATGTTGTACCCTAGTGCGGTTGGATATTTTCTTAAGATATGTAGGAGTTTTTCGGTTTCGAGCTTTCCTAGGTCTGCATTAACTATCACTGGTCGTTCAAGTTCTAAGTCTAGGAATTCATATCTCAGATTTTTGGGAAGTGTTTTCAGGTCTAGGGTTGGTTTCTTAAGGCATTGCGTAGGATCCGGTGTTATTGCTAAACATTGGTTGAGTTTGTCTTCTACAAGATAGTCAGACAATTTGTCATTTTCTAACTCTGTTTCTTTTATGCATTCATCGATGATATCCATGAAGTAACATGTATCTTCTATTGCAGGTGCTTTCAAAAATTGGGAAATAATGAACTCAATTTTCTCTTCTCCTACTTCGAAAGTGAGTCGTCCTCGTTTTACGTCTATGATCGCACCGGCAGTTGCTAAGAATGGTCTTCCCAATATAATGGGTGTAACTTCATCTTCTCTAATGTCCATAATTATAAAATCGGTTGGGATGTAGAATTGACCTATGCGCACGGGAACGTTTTCAAGAATTCCTACAGGATATCTAACAGAACGGTCTGCTAGTTGCACAGACATTTTAGTTGGTCTTAATTCTCCCATTTCAAGTTTCTTGCATATGGATAAGGGCATAACACTAATACCGGCTCCTAAATCGCATAAGGCTTTATCTATGATAAATTTTCCTATGTGACAGGGTATAGAGAAACTACCTGGATCTTTAAGTTTAGGAGGCATATTCTGGATTATAGCGCTACATTCAGCAGTGAATGTAACAGTTTCGCTATCTTCAAGTTTCCTTTTATTAGAAAGAATTTCTTTTAAGAACTTAGCATATGAGGGCATCTGTGTAATAGCTTCTGTAAACGGAATTGTGACGTTTAATTGTTTCAGTAGGTCAACAAATTTTTTAAATTGGCCCGCATCTTTGGTTTTAATAAGCCTTTGAGGGTAAGGGATAGGTGGTTTATAAGGTGGTGGAGGTACATAAGGTTCTTTCTTTTCTACGGTTTCCTTATTACTCTCTTCCTTTTCCTTAGTTTTACTTTCTTCCTCAGTTGACTTTTTAGAGTTTTGGTTTTCAGTTCTTGAATCTACTGGTCCTTCCACTTCCGTTCCACTTCTTAGTATGATTGCATGAGCGTGGCTTTTCGGGTTAGGTTGGGGCTGTCCAGGAAATGCACCAGTTGGGGCAGCAGTAGGCGCTTGTTGTTGAGCTACTTGTGATATTTGTGTTTCCAGCATTTTGTTATGGGTAGCCAAGGCATCTACTTTACTTGCTAGTTGTTTGATTTGTTCGCTAGTGTGTATATTCTGGTTTAAGAAATCTTTATTGGTTTGCTGTTGAGAAGCTATGAAGTTCTCCATCATTATTTCCAAGTTGGATTTCCTAGGAACATTATTGTTAGGTGTAGATGGGGTCGGCTTTTGATATCCGGGAGGTATAGCTGGGGCTTGATTTGGAGCTTGTCCTGGTGCGTATAAAGCATTATTACTCTTATATGAAAAATTAGGATGATTCTTCCAGTTTGAGTTATAGGTGTGCGAGTAGGGATTTCCTTGGGCATAATTCACTTATTCTGCTTGGATTCCTGTTAGGAGTTGACAATCTGCAGGAGTGTGACCTTGGATTCCACAGACTTCGCAATTCTGAGTTACGACAACCACGGTGGTTGGAGGTGATACATTCAAACTTTCAATTTTCTGGGCAAGGGCTTCCACTTTTGCATTAACATGATCAAGGCTACTTATCTCGTACATGCCATTTTTCGTTTGAGGTTTCTCTACCATTGCTCGGTCGCTTCCCCACTGATAATGGTTTTGGGCCATGCTTTCGATAAGTTGATAAGCATCGGCATAAGGTTTATCCATAAGTGCACCACCTGCTGCGGCGTCTATTGTTAACCTTGTGTTGTACAAGAGACCATTATAGAAGGTATGAATCACTAACCAGTCCTCTAAACCATGGTGTGGACAAAGTCTCATCATGTCTTTGTATCTTTCCCGTGCTTCGAAAAGAGACTCGTTATCTTTCTGTTTAAATCCATTTATCTGGGCTCTCAACATAGTTGTTTTGCTCGGAGGAAAATATCGGGCAAGGAAGACTTTCTTCAACTCGTTCCATGTGGTGACTGAGTTGGAAGGAAGAGACTGAAGCCATCTTCTAGCTTTATCTCTTAACGAGAAAGGAAAAAGACGAAGTCGAATTGCCTCTGAAGTGACACCATTAGCTTTAACAGTATCAGCGTATTGGACAAATACGAATAAATGAAGATTTGGATCCTCGGTAGGATTTCCAAAGAATTGATTCTGTTGCACTGCCTGTAGCAGCGAAGGCTTAAGTTCGAAGTTGTTTGCTTCGATTGCGGGTGGAGCAATACTCGAATGCGGCTCATCTTGCGATGGAGCGGCGTAATCTCGAAGAGCACGAGCTGGTTCTGCCATCTCGGGTATCGGTGAAGGAAGAAGATTTTTGAGGTCGGGAATTTCGATAGGAGGGAGATTGTTTGCAGCACGATATTCCCGAATTCATCGTAAGACTCAGAGATATAGTTCGATGTCGTTGATTCGTAAGTAAAACGGCTCGCCTTGTGAGCGAGTGTGTGGCATACAAATCAGCGAAAGAAGAAGAAAAAATAAAAATTGCCTTAGTCTCTACAGCGTAACAGAAGAGTTACGATATCGACTAAATAAAAGTCCTCGGCAACGGCGCCAAAAACTTGATCGCGACTTTATGAGTCGAATTGGGATACAAACTGCAAGTGCATAGTTCTATCGCGTAGTTTTAAAAGATATCGATCCCACAGGGACTTATGAATCGATATACCGTTTTCTAAGGTTACTTCGTAAAGCTAAGGCGGATGATACTTTGATTGTTTGGGGGAAAAGTTAAAACTAAAATAAGATCTAGGTTAAATATCAATTAAGCGGATATCGGTATGTAGTTCGTCGTAATTAGGGAATCAAATCTTTGTTGGTTTCTTGGTTTTAAAATAAATCTTTTCAGTAGACACTATTGATTAAAAGTCTTTTCTCAAACTCTCGCTCTGTTGAATAGACTATGACTTTGTATTAACGTAGTTGTCACTTATTAGTTAAGTCTAAAATCACCTTTTGAAAACAACAAAATCTATAGAAACTCTTTTTAAGAAAATACTAATCTTTTAAACACCCTCGTCTCAAACTCTCGCTCTGTTGACTTAGATTATATAATTAAATTCAAATGCTTAACTCTCGTCCTCACATTTAACTTTTTAAAAATACTTTTTGAAAAAGATTAGAATTTAATTAACTCTAAAAATTGTTTTCGCCCTGATCTAGAATTAATGTCCAATTTACACTGTCTAGTTAAAAACTCAAACTTTCGTTCTATTGATTTTAATTTCTTTAGTCTTTTACTCTCGTACAAAAAACCTTGGTATTAAACCTGTAAATTGAGACCATAAAAAGAGTGATTTTATTCTTAAACGTACTTAAGCCAACTTAGTTTTGATTCCTTCATTCCGCTTACTTTACATACCGATACCTAAATAAATTAGCCAGACATGCTAAACAGATCTAAACAATCATCACGCTTAAATAGAAACATCTCAGGCAAATAATGTAAATAAACAATAAAGCAGGGCATATATAAATTCAAACAATAATTAAAGAACCTGAATAATTAATAGAGTCTTGAACACTCCACCACAGACCGGTTGGATTTGTTCTTGAATTCTTCAATCGGACAGGAAAATAAAAGTGAAGGAATAAAAAACCTAGGGTCTAACGTAAGGTTAGATCCGGTAAAAGATACACAATAGTTTCCGGTGTAGAAACTATTGTATGAAAAATTAATTAAGTGCTGAAAGATTGACTGGAAAAGAAAATAAAAATTGCAAAGAAAAGTAAAAACTGTAAAAAAAATAATGCCGTAAAGTATGCTTGCACGGCTGGAAGAGAAAAAAAAAGCACGAAGAAGAGAGAGCTGCAGGGTTTGCTCCTTGGCTCTATTTATATTATCCCCATTTGTAACGGTTTCCAAAAATCCTTCCGTAAAAGTGGTCTTCACGTTTCCAAGGGTCAAGCGTAACAATAGGCTTCAACGTGCCTCTGTTGCGCTTCTGAAGCCAAAAATATAGGAGAATGGTGTGACGTCCGTCACACCATGTGTTACGCTCGTAACACAAGGCAGCAGGGCGTGACGCTCGTCACACCATGTATGGCGCTCGTCACAGGCTCAACGCTAGTACTTTTGGGTTGGGCTTTGGTTTGGTGAAATTGCTTCTCTTCATTTCTTTTTGCACCTCCTTTTCTTCCTTTTTCACTTGTGCTTCAAATAAGCTATCTGAGATAAATAGAAGGAAAAATACCAAGTAGTATCGAATAAAATGAAATAAATTGAAGTGAATAATAATATAATTTAATTAAATCGAGTCCAAAAATGTGATATTATTTCATGTTATCAGTTGTAATGTGGCCAAGGTAAGGGTGAGATAAACTCTAAAGGGTACTAAACTAAAACTTAAAGGAACAGAAGAGAATTAATTATCACTTTATTCACTTTCCAACAACTTCTTTGCAGACATTTTCTCTTCTCTTTTTTTTTTCTCTTTTTTGTATAAGGAATAGTAATATAAGTTCTCTTATTTCTTTTTTTTTTCTGTGAACTTTTGAAATATCACAAATATACTAATTAAACCCCACACAAGTCCAAACAAGATTCACTCATCCCCTTAACTAGGGTCATAACTCTATTTTTCATTTTTAGACTTGTAATGAGTCATAAAAAATGGGATAAATAAGCTCAAAGGGATTTCAAGCAAGGAATGATAATTTCAGAGTTAGTCTTTTAGCAAAATGGAAAATAAATAAAATAAAATAAAAATAAATAAAATGTTTTTATCATATGAATATGCACATGTAAACACAAAGTTTTAGCAAGAGTTAAGTCAAGTTCTAGAATAACTAATAAACATAAGTGAAATCACACAAGAAGGAAAAAGGAATAGAATTTTGTATGTCATCATTATCATGCTCAAATATTCTAACCAAGGGTAATGATCTACCATAAATGATGCATAATTTAAAATTAAATCATACTTATCATACTAAGAATGGAAAGAAAGTCACCCACATCGCACCATAAATCTTTAGTCAAAAGAAGTGAAAAATTACTAACACAACGCAACCCCAAAAACACACGAAAAAGCATGCATTTTTAATTTTTTTTCTATATATTTTAAAAAAGGGAAAACAAAACAACAAAAATAAATGACATCCCTCCCCCACACTTAAAACACACATTTTCCTCAATGAAAGAAATAATTATAAAATGAGAGAGGGGGGGGGGGGGGAGAACACACTCGGGGAGTCAAAGCAGATAGATGATTGAATAAGTAGTCTTTTTCAATGAGAGCTCTTCTATAGTTTCCTCTTCAAATATGGGGTTGTCATTGAATAGTTTAAGACGGTGTCCATTGACTTTGAAATTGTTATCAGTTTCTTAATTTTTTATTCCATGATCCAAAAAAATTCTTCTATAAGTAGAAGTGACAAATGGACAAGTGAAAGTGGTCTTTTTTTGGTCCTCTGGTGCAATATAGGTTTCAATTTTCACAACATCCAAAATCAAGGGGTTTAGTCTCCTTTGGGGTTTTCTCACTGTTTTTGATCCATCTTCAAGTAAGATCTTATGCATAGACATGGTCAGACTAATACCGGGAATGTCAGTCAAGGTCCATCCAATTGCCTTCTTATTTTTCCTAAATACTTGTAACAACTTTTGCTCTTGTTCAGATTCAAGTCTATATGAAATTGTTACAGACAAATTTTCATTAAATTTTAAAAACGTATGAAGTGGCTTTAGCTCTAAAGCATATGGTTGCTCAATAGTTGGCAAAATTTTGGCAGCAAAAACTACATTTACATCCGCAACATCAACTTTGTCAATAGACATCTCAAAATAAATATCATAAGAAATATCACCTTATAAAGTAGCTTTAATTTCAGTACAAACTAAACATAAGTGAGTAACAATACAAACATAACAAGTATAAGTGTCATCAAAATCAGACAAAGAAGGGAAATCAACAAAAAGTAATCGGGTGCAACAAGTTCTCTTAAGGTTCTATTTTGTCAGTCAAGATATGATTATCAAATTTAAAATCAGAATCAAATCTATACAAAATCAAATAAAATCACTATCAAATATAAGTAATAAAATTACTAATAAAATCAAATCAGCACATAATCAAATAAAATCACTAACAAATATGACTAATAAAATCTAATGAAAAAACTATTAAAATAAAATCTAAAAGTTATGCAAATATGACTAAAATTCAAATCAAATAAAATAACAAATCTACAAAAAAAAAAATTGGATTTTTTTGAAAATATGAAAATAGAAAGAGAAAAAAGGAATTTGCGATTCGGAGGGTCAAAATTCCTTAGAAGTTTCTTCAAATGGAATATTGTTTGTAGATTTTTTTTTTCTCATTTTTTGAATTTTTCTTTGGAGAAATTCGAAACAGTAGCTTACGTAGTCACCTGATAAGGATGAGATACTTACGACTATACTGCAACCTTGAAAATCAACAAACAAATACAAAAACAAACAAACAAAAAAAACAAAAATATTGTTAGTAAAACTCTAAACTAGGATCGTCAAAGTGGCTAATATCAACAGAGAATCTCCAACAACAAAGCCAATTTGATCGGTTGTCGCACACGAGTAAAAAATGAGTGAATAAAATATGGTATAAGAAAACGACACTCGAGTCGTAACGCAAGGACTCTATGTTAATTTAACCAAAAGAAATAAACGTAAAAGGGGGTTTAAGTTTTCGAACAATTAAAAATAAAGAAAACGATTACAATTATGATTAATGGATTAATCTACTGGTTAGATAATTCAAGAATTATCATCGATTATTATATCATCAATTCCTTAAGCGGATTCAATTCCATTTTATTATAGCATCAATTAAACAAGCGCTATCAATATTATGTGAGTTATATTCTTATTTTCCGCATTAAGCATGACGGTTAAAGATCGGGCGAACTTAACGAATAAGCTAAGTTAACATGCGAAGTTAAGGAACATGCATCGATCAAATTTAATCATCCATATTCTATGAAACTCGAATTAAGCAACAAGATACACAAAATATGATTGAAAAGGAATTGAATAAAAAATGGATAATATAATAACCTTAAAGTCTTTATGCAATTATGAAACAAATGATTAACCTTGAAGTTAGTCAGCCATGTAATTCTAATGCTCTTCTTTATTTCCTAAAAACTATCTAAACTTCCATAAAGTTATGTTTAGCTTAAATAATAAAGAAAATTGGCTTCTAAGAGCAGTGACCCGAAAAACATAAGTTTGACCCAAAACTAACTAATTTATTTTTATTAAGTCTGGAACGAAAACTGATAACTCGACTCCTCTTCACTCTAAATTGGCTTCTGACACCAACACGAAACTTACAGCTTTTTCACTTAACTTTCCAACGAATATTTGAACGCGTTAATCAGATTCTTGTAGTTCAAGTTATGATTTCCACAGTGAGAAGGTACCAAACTATCGTTTATTCCAAAAATAAACAAAATAAATAAAAGAAAAGAAAATTTAAGCATAACTTTAAAAACACACTAAAAACAATGAAAATAACGCGAGATGTCATAAAGTTGTGGTAGCACAAAGTAAAATATGGTGTATTAAAATACAGTGATCATTCACATTCAGCTGGTGGCACACTACGTTAGGATCGATGTCGGGCATCTCATGTGGGGTTATAGCAAAAAGACCGGTATTAGTCTAGAGGAATTTAGCTAAGGTTGTCTTCATCTCTAGATGAAGCCTAACACCTATCTTTATTGACTTGACGGGATTATCCTTGAGTTGGACAAACTCAAACTCATAGTCTTGCACCAGCCCCTCGTCCTTGTGAGTGTCCAGGTGGAACACCCTCGAACCTTCTCATGCTTCTGCTTCTGAAGCCTCGGTTGGCAACATAAGATCCTTACCGATGGGTTCTTTGATTTGCCTTAACTCACTCACGTCTGTCGCATTACGCGAAAAACCGGCGGGAAAACAAAACAACAGAGCCGCCACCGTGCGTTATTTATCCCAAAGGAGGGAAAGGAAACGCTCGAAGTAAACCTGGAAAAGACATGGTCTCGCGACCAGAGAGAGATGGGATCGGGAGTCGGTTATGCGAAGGGAAGGTATTAGCACCCCTACGCATCCGTCGTACTCGACGGGATCCACGCACAAAAGAAAGGATAAGGTTGCTAGAAACTGCTCACACACTGCACAAGGCTGGAAGGAAACACAGAAAGACAAAAGAAACAGGACTCGGCAGGATATCGCATCCTGGGCCTACGTAGTCTGTCAGGCACAGACATCAGAGTCGACGTAGTTCGGGACAGGGGAAACGTCCTCGCTAGGATGTCGCATCCTATGCATACGTATCTTCTCTAACCAGAGAAGAATCAGAGCACTCGTAGCTCGGCTAACGCACGCCAAACAAAACCCACACAGGAAACCGACTGCCAATCGCTGGACTTATGTCAGACTCCACACAAACAGGCAAACCTGGAAACCGAATGCCAATCGCTGGACTTACATCAGACTCTGAACCAACAAACACACACAGGAAGCCAACTGCCAATCGTTGGACTTACGTCAGACTCCAACAAGCAAACAAGACACAGGAAACCAACTGCCAATCGCTGGACTTACGTCAGACTCCAAACACACACAAAGGGTTGAAAAAGAAAAAGGGCGCCCGGAGAGATCAACTCATCTCCTGCCTACGTACCTCATCTGGTATGAGGATCAGGGCGACGTAGTTCCCCTTAACAGGGAAAGAACTTCTAGCCTAACCAGATATAAAGGGAGACACCAACTACTAGGGAGACTACGACTCGAGCCTAGAAGTTATCATGCATACGATCCCTATGTTAAGGTTTCTATCTAACTTGCACAGGAAGCAAGCTATCCTAAACAGCACAAGCAAACACATACAAGCACAAAAAGCAAGCACACACACTATATGCAAACAATTGGGCTCATACAAGGTTAGGCTGTAAAACAAGCCAACTGGAATGGGGTGTGGTTAGCTCTTAACCCTAACATTGAGAGTTAGGGTGAAGCAGATGAAATAGGAAGTGAGGGTAAGACCTCACAGCTCTTATCCCTGGCCTGGGAGAGCTTCAGACAAATGAAAGTGTGGGAGTTCAGAATGTAGGAACTCTTCTCCACATGACTGACATAACTGAGATCTTGGGTTATTATCACAATGCATCAACACAAGGTGTGTGAGCAAAGTGAATGACACAACTGAATAGCAGGAGATGGATTACACATCTCTTTTATCTGCCAATTGCCTCTTAAGAGGTCTTTACCTGCTTGGCACAAATTTAAACATTCACAAGCATTGCCTCTTAAGGAGGGCTTCAGACAGGTGCCTGCCCACATAATAGGACAGGTCTTCCAGACTACATGAAGTCAGAGAAATTATACCTCAGTGGTTAAGCAACCAAGCAAAGCAAAATCAAGTTCAAAAGAACTCAAAGCAACTTAGGTACCTATGAAAAATCTAAACCAATCAGTTCAACTGTACAGACAAACAATCAACAAGCAATAACAAACAGACAGACAATGTTCACAATATGCAAGCCACAAGGCAAACTCAAATGAGCTAGAATCAACCTACAAAACACACAAGTGTTAGTAATCAAGAGCAAACATCAATGCTCAAATGTGGAAGCATCATCAACTATGGACTTGGAAGTTTAAACCTGAAATCAAAGCCCACATGTAAGCCACAAACCACTAGGTCAAAGCCTAGGGTCAAATATGAATAAAAAATTCAAAACAAAACATGAAGTTTAACATGAATCATCTTCATCCAATCAAGAACAAATCTCAAAAAGTCCCACATCAAAATCATTAATCATATTCATTTCATGAGCAAAACATGGCAAGGTATGCAAATGGTGATCACATTGAGACATCAGAAGAAACAAATGCACATTAAATCAAAAATGACTCAAATAATCTTGGAAAAATTCATGAGTAAACAGGACATGTAACATGGTCATCACACAAAAACTTAGAGGCATTGGACATCATTAGGCATGGCAATCACATAGCATAAAACAGACAACCAAATGTGTGACACAAATTGTCACACCAAGTTAGCATAATCATAAAACAGAGATGGATCATGGGAAAAATCTCAAACCAAAGCCAACACATCACTCAACATGTCTAGAAATCACACACAAAATTTCAGAAGCATTGGATCATTTTTGAGCATTTTATGATGAATGGAACAAGGCAAGGTCAAGCATGCATACATGTGCAATCACCCTAGGACAAATCATTTTTCAGGCCAGGCACAACTTTCCAATTTATACTCATAAAAAAGTAGACAACATAAGGATCACAATGCAAAAAATTGGAGGTCATTTGGATTAATTTTCAATTTATAATGATTTTTTGAAGTTTGAGAAAAATTGAAAATGAAACATGAAGCAAGCATGAAAATGTGAAGGAATAATTGGCAAGGCAATATGGAAAGAGACTTCAGCCAGGTTCGAACCGGTGCAGAATTTGAAATTACCAAGCGCGCGCTTGCAAAACGCTGACGTTTTGCATCAACCCTAGCCATGCAGCGTGCTATTTGAATTTCGTAGCAAAATTCAAAATGAACTTGCAAGTTTCGTAGCTAAAACGTAGCTAAACCGTGGCCAAAACTGGAAATGATGATGTTCATGCAAGCACGATGAAGATCATGAAGATCTTCATGCAATTTTTCCAGATTTTCACAAAATGTTCCAGAAATGAAAAAGGAGCATATCAATCTATTCATCATCACACATACATCAAGGATCCATGAACAAATCACGCAAAAACAACATATCCAAGCCAAATCAAAGAAAAGAAAGATTAACATCAAAACTTGAAATGCATGTATCTTACTCAAAACAGCACCAAATCACTCCAAATTTTCATCAGCATTATCACCAATCAATGAACTACACAATAGGCATAATGAATTTGAGAATTAAAGAGATCAAAAAACTGACCTCTTGATGAACAGAATTGGAAATCGCGTGTTACAAGCTCAAACAAGTCCTCAAATCTCTTCCAATATGCTTATTGAGATGAATGATGATGAATGTGAGGCTCAAGGATGCACGAAACCAGTTCAATCTTCAACTGCCATGGATGCTTCACACCTTGAACCTAGCTCAATATGCCACGATTTCTTCTAAATCCACATCCAATTCTACTCAACAACACTTCATGATGATGAATTGAGCAAAAGAAAGTGTTCTTGTTTGAAGAATTTTGGAAAAAAGTTTGAGAGAAATTTTTTGTGATTTTCTTGAATCTAGATCTGAAATGTGTTCATGATCCAAAACAGTTATGATTAAGTATATATATGTCATGCTAATGAAGTTTTAATCATGCTTAGGCCAAATGCAATTGTGATTAATCCATTTTGTGGTGTTTGTGCAAAAATGATTTTCTCACTTCATGCACCCCCATGCACGTGAACAGTGCATATTCAAAGCCCAAATCCACTCAAAATGAGTTCATGCACACTTGTGAATTGGTTTGGTATGCATATGTTCCAAAAAAATGATTTTATGCAATTTCCTTCCAAAAATTTCATGAATGAACCAATGATCATGCAATGAGATTTCATGTCAAGTAATGATATGCTTGGAAAATACATGTTATAAGGATCAAAATGCAAAAGGAACCATTCATTTTAGAGTTTTGGTTTGAAAGTTATGCTCATTTGAACTTTTGAACACACTTTGCCATGATTGGACCATATCTCCTCAACCACACATGAGAAATTCATGATCTTGGACTTTTTGGAAATGGGAGAGAAAGAGATTCAACTTTCATGTTGTACAAAATTTCGTTTGAAGCTTTATTGATGATGTAATCTTGAGTTGAAGTTGGTCCAAAACCTTTCCATTTTTGGACAGTTCAAATTACAGGTCACCTGCTATTTTTGGAAAATCTTGATCTTACCACAAATTCTTCAATGTTGATGTTTGAAATGTCAAATGAGACTTGTTTGGACATGAATGAAGCCTCTCTAACCACTTCCCACCTCCAAATCCACAATTGACTGTGCAGTTGACTTCTGTTGACTTTGTGGGCCTCAGATGATTTGCACATGGACTGATGAGTTCTGAGCCTTCAACACTTGGCCAAATCACTTCAAAATGATCCTTGGGTCATGTGAACTCATGGGAATCACTCTAGGGCTTTGATCTCATGGCAAATGCTCTTGTTGCCTTGCACGGTAGAATCTCCTAACTAGTCTTGCCTGATGCAATGCAATGGACTATGCAATGACAAATGCAATGTTAATGACCTAGAAATGAAATGTATATACAAATGGGAGGTGCAAATTTGAGGTACTACAGCTGCCCCTATTCAATCAACTGGGAACCTGAACGGATGAGAGCAACGGCTGTCAGACTTTCAAGGTAATCAGGGATTGAATACTAAAGAACCATAGAAATTTGCACTCTGCGGGAAATGAACAGAATATTTGCAACAGTAACCAGACAAGACGTTTACCGACGACTCTACTGGGGATCTCTGGCTGGGGAACAACCAGACATTTACCGATGACTGGGATGGGACTCGATGTTTACCGACATCGAAAGATGATGTTTACCGACACCAACAAAAGACGACCAGACATTTACCGATGACTGGGATGAAGACATACAAACAGATGTCAACGGACAACTGGAAAAAACTCGACGTTTATCGACACCAACGGAGAGGTGACCAGACATCAACAGATGAACTGGGGAAAGAGATACAACCATACGTCAACGGACGAATGGGAAAAACTCAACGTTTATCGACACCAACGGAGAGGTGAACACTTCACTGGGGAAGGAAAAAAGAGATACAGCTAGACGTCCACGGACGAATAGGAAAAACTCAACATTTATCGACACCAACGGAGAGGTGACCAATCGTCAACAGACGAATGGGAGAGGATACAACTATACGTCAACGGACGAATAGGAAAAACTCAACGTTTATCGACACCAACGGAGAGGTGGCCAGACACCAACAGGTGAATGGGAAAGGGGATGTTAAGCACATCAAAAGATGATGTTTACTGACATCAAAAAGGGACGACCAGACATTTACCGATGACTGGAGTGGGACTCGATGTTTACCGACACCGAAACAATGGTGTTTACCAACACCAAAAAAGACGACCAGACATTTACCGATGACTGGAGTGGCATCTTCATACGTCAAGGCAAGGCTAAACACTTGCTGGGGATCTCACTGGGGAGAATCAAACTTTCCTTTCACGGACGAGGAAATAAACCTCTCTGGGGAATTATCAATCTCGAATGCTGTCAGGAGCAACTGTAGCAAACGTGTTATACAGATGTTGAACAATGATCCGCCTCTGCCGGGGACACGGTCGGATTAGGTTTAACACATGAATGCATATGTTTGAATTTTTCTATGGCGTAATGCTCCATATCGAATGGAAATGCTACGCGACTTGAGGATGCAATGATTAGTACATGCAAGATGCAGAATGATGAAAACTCCTGCTGGGGAGCAACCGGATTGCTCTGCTGAGCACACAAACATGAAAAGATTCTCCAACTCTGTGGGGAGATTTTGTCTGAGGAATGCTCTGCGGGGGAAAAGCACCAACTTCTCACTCATGCTGGGGAATAGCATCGCTGCTTGGGGAAAGAATAGATCCCACCAGGGATAACCTTCACCGGATCCAATCCACTCTAGGACTCCGCTAGGGGAACAACCAATGGCGACTTCTGTTGAGGATAACTGCCAATCCACAGGTAAGATAAACTCTACTGGGGATAATATTCACCGAACCTGATCCACTCGGGGGACCTGCTAGGGAAAATCATCCACACAAACCCTCTTCTAGGGGAAAACATCCACAACCATACTGGGGAAAATTAGCAGTACAAACCTCTGCTGAGGAGATCTGTTAGAGGAAAACCTTCACGACCCTGATGGGGAAAGACCCCCACAACCCTGCTGGGGAAAGGCATAACTCTGTTGGGGAAATAATAGACCAGACCATGCTGGGGATAGACATCCACAACCCTGCCGAGGAAAAGCGTTCACGACCATGCTGAGGATACAACAACCTTCCGACTCGGTGGGGAGTTAAAAAATCCTCAGACTCAGTGGGGAACTTGGCAGCTTTCAGACTAGCTGGGGATAAACCCACTTCCAAGCCTGCTGGGGATAGAATAGCCTTTGATCCTGCTACTGAGGGACACACTATCCACAGACGCCTCTGCAGGGGAAAATAACCTTGATAGCTTTTAGACTTGCTTGGGGAAACAGCCTCACTCCTGCTGAGGAATTCGTGATCTTAAATATGCTGGGGAGACAAGTCCTGAACTTGCTTCATCTGCTGGGGAAACATCCCTCTCACACTACTGGACAGTGTCGACAACATCCCTGAACAAAACCGTGGCTTTCCTGCTTCGGCCAGGAACCAAGGATACTAACCTGCAAAACAGCAAGACAAACATGCCCCCAGAGGATTGCATGGACAAGATACACCCAAGTGTACTCAACATTCAAAATGATTTTCAAATGTTTTATCTTTCTGCACGTTATTGTCTAGCCTTCATGTTTTTATATGCAATGTTTATCAAAAATCGGACGTTTTTGCAAACAAAACAGTAAAAATAAAAACAAGAGAGCAATTTATCTGAATAACGACTTTTATTGATTGAACATGGGCCTGAAAAGGCGAATACATCGGGAAGCAATTCCTAGGAAGAGGTAATTACGCACAAAAAGAAAACAAACTATCCTAATGGCAATGTGAACACGGCATCCACTATTTCCCAATTCTGTTATGACTCACAGATCATCAATTTTCTCCCCAAATTCCTTGCTTTCTGAGAAGAATGACTGGACCGATCACAACTTTGGAGAAGCACGACGAAGTACAGATAACTTAGACTGTAGTCTTCGCTCTAATCCCTCTTTTGCCTGGATCGCCCTTTCGGGTTTTCAATCCACCGGGATACCCATTTTTGCCTAAGCCGCCCTTGCGGGTTTTCGACTTACCGGGTGTACAAATTCTTTTCATTTTTTATCCCTAACTTTTGCCCGAACCTTTTCTCTTTTTTTTTGGTTCGCCGGGATGCCCTATTTTGCCTGGACTATTTTATTCTTTTTGTCCAGCGGGTCAATTTATGCGAAGTATTTTTTGACTACATCTGAGTTAATAGGGGACGGAAAATCTTCACCATCCATAGTTGTCAGCATCAAGGCTCCACCAGAGAAAACCTTCTTAACAACATACGGAACTTCATAATTAGGAGTCCACTTGCCCCTGTTATCTGTACCGGGAGGAAGGATCCTCTTCAAAACTAAATCACCTGGTTGATAGCTTCGAGGACGCACTTTCTGATCAAAGGCTCTCTTCATTCTTCTCTGATACAACTGCCCATGGCACACAGCTGCTAACCGTCTTTCTTCGATAAGGCTCAACTCGTTAAACCTTGTTCGAATCCACTCGGCTTCGTCAAGCTTGACATCCAACAAGACTCTCAGAGAAGGAATCTCCACTTCAACAGGTAGGACAACTTCCATACCATACACAAGGGAGTAAGGGGTTTCCCCGGTAGACATACGTACTGAGGTACGGTACCCATGCAAAGCGAAAGGCAGCATCTCATGCCAATCTTTGTACGTCACGACCATCTTCTGCACAATCTTCTTAATATTCTTGTTTGCCGCCTCTACAGTACCATTCATCTTTGGTCTATAAGGAGAAGAATTGTGATGTTCAATCTTGAAATCTCTGCAAAGCTCTTTCATCATCTTGTTATTGAGATTCGAACCATTGTCAGTGATGATCCTCTCAGGAACCCCATAACGACAGATGATATCCTTCTTAATGAACCGGGCAACCACTTGTCTGGTAACATTAGCATAGGAAGCTGCTTCCACCCATTTGGTGAAGTAATCAATCGCAACCAGGATGAAGTGATGTCCATTAGAAGCAGTAGGCTCGATCTTCCCGATCATATCAATGCCCCACATGGCAAACGGCCAAGGTGAACTCATGACGTTCAGAGGGCTTGGTGGTACATGCACCTTATCAGCATAGATCTGACATTTATGGCACTTCTGAGCGTACTTGAAACAATCGAATTCCATAGTCATCCAGTAATAACCGGCTCTCAACAATTTCTTAGACATTGCATGACCACCAGCATGGGTACCAAAAGATCCTTCATGCACTTCTTGCATCAACATGTCTGCTTCGTGTCTATCCACGCATCTGAGCAGAACCATGTCAAAGTTTCTCTTGTACAGCACATCATCCTGATTCAAATAAAAGCTTCCAGCTAGCCTTCTCAGGGTTTTCTTGTCATTCTTTGACGCACCTTCAGGATACTCCTGGCTCTTGAGGAAGTTCTTGATATCATAATACCACGGTTTCTCATCAACAACAGCCTCGGCTGCAAACACATACGCAGGCCTCTCGAGTCGATTCACCGCAACATGTGGTACATGATTCCACCAATGAACTTTGATCATAGAAGACAAAGTAGCCAAGGCATCATTCATCTGATTCTCATCCCGGGGGACATGATACAGCTTCACCTTCTTGAAGAACGTCAATATTCTTCTGGTGTAATCTCTGTAAGGAATCAAATGCGGCTGGTTGGTATTCCAATCTCCATTGACCTGGTTAATCACTAGAGCGGAATCTCCATATATGTCCAAAGTCTTGATCCTTAGATCGATGGCTTCTTCTATCCCCATGATACAAGCCTCATACTCAGCCTCGTTGTTGGTTACGTCAAAAGTCAGCCTGGCAGCAAAAGGTATATGTGCACCTTTTGGATTGATCAACACTGCCCCAACACCGTTTCCATTCATATTCACGGCCCCATCGAACATCAATGTCCACTTGTCATCAGGATCCGGTCCTTCCTCAACAAGAGGCTCTTCACAATCTTTCATCTTAAGATACATGATGTCTTCATCAGGGAATTCAAATATCATCGGCTGATAATCATCAATCGGTTGCTCGGCAAGGTAGTCTGACAAAATACTACCTTTGATGGCCTTCTGCGATGTATACTGAATATCATACTTAGTTAAGATCATCTGCCAACGGGCAACACGTCCGGTGAGAGCCGGCTTCTCAAAGATGTACTTCACTGGATCCATCTTAGAAATCAATAAGGTAGTATGGTTCAACATATACTGCCTCAGTCGGCGAGCAGCCCAGGCCAAAGCACAGCAAGTTTTCTCGAGCTGCGAATATTTTATTTCACAGTCGGTAAACTTTTTGCTAAGGTAGTATATGGCATGCTCTTTTCGACCAGACTCGTCATGCTGTCCCAATACACACCCCATTGAGTTTTCAGTCACTGACAGGTACATTATCAGGGGTCTCCCCGGAACGGGAGGTACAAGGATTGGAGGTTTCTGTAAATACTCTTTTATCTTGTCGAAAGCTTTTTGACAGTCATCATTCCACCTGATTGCTTGATTCTTTCTTAGCAATTTGAATATCGGTTCACACGTGGCAGTTAGGTGAGATACAAACCTTGCAATGTAGTTCAATCTCCCTAAAAACCCATGAACCTGCTTTTCTGTTTTCGGTTCAGGCATCTCTTGTATAGCTTTGACTTTTGCTGGATCAACCTCAATCCCTTTCTCACTGACAATGAAGCCCAACAGCTTCCCGGATCTCACCCCAAACGTACAATTATTCGGGTTCAGCCTCAGTTTGAACTTCTTCAGCCTGTCAAACAACTTCTGCAAATTTACCAGATGCTCCTCTTCTGTCTGCGACTTTGCAATCATATTATCCACGTACACTTCAATCTCTTTGTGCATCATGTCATGAAAGAGAGTCGTCATACCCCTCTGATAGGTAGCACCGACATTCTTCAGCCCAAATGGCATCACCTTATAGCAGAACGTGCCCCAAGGCGTAATGAATGTCGTCTTTTCCATGTCCTCTGGCGCCATCTTGATCTGATTATAGCCAGAGAAACCGTCCATGAAAGAGAAAACCGAGGATTGAGCCGTATTATCAACCAATACATCAATGTGCGGTAATGGGAAATCATCTTTCAGACTCGCTCTGTTCAAATCCCGGTAATCGACACACATCCTGACTTTGTCATCCTTCTTCGGCACGGGAACGATGTTGGCCACCCACGGGGGATAAGTCGTCACTGACAAGAAACCCGCATCAAGCTGCTTCTGCACTTCTTCTTTGATCTTAACCGCCATATCGGGACTAGTTCTTCGAAGCTTCTGCTTGACTGAAGGACAATCTTCTCTGAGAGGTAGCCTATGCACCACAATATCGGTATCCAACCCAGGCATATCTTGATACGACCAGGCGAATATCTCCACATATTCTCTCAGCATCTCAATCAACCTTCTCTTGACGTCTTCCTTCAAAGCAGCCCCGATCTTAATATCCCTTCTGACGTCCTTAGTACCAAGATTAATAATCTCCAATTCCTCCTAATGAGGTTGGATGACCCTTTCCTCCTGCTTCAATAATCTGACCAACTCTTTAGGGAGTTCACAGTCTTCCTCACTCTCCTCTTCAGCTTGGTAGATGGGATTATTGAAATCATACTGAGCCATAACAGAACTGTTCATAGTGGAGTCCGTAAGATCGATTCTGCATGTTTAATGCTTTGTTTTAGAAAAAGAGTTCAAGAAAGTCACAAAAACAAAAAACATTGCCATTTTTATTTTTGAAAATGAAAAACAAAAACAGAAAGACAGGGATCACAAAATTGTTTGCAAAACGTCCTTTATTAATGATATCATTGAAAAAAACATGATGAGGCCCTACAATGAACCACTACGCCTTGGGCAGAACGTAGGGTTTTGTGCAAAATGAAAAACAAAAGAAAATTACTATGTTTGAAGAGTAACTTGGACCACTTCTTCCGCTGTCCAATTGTTGATCGTCTCCCCTGGTGCACACAGGCGAACCCAGTTGTCCAGATCACAATCACTATCACAGTCTTCACCACTGGTTGCAAAGACATCACCGTGATTCATCAGCCCAGCGCTGGTGAAGGTACTCGGACCTTTCTGCTCAATCTGCTCTACTTGCAGAGGTTGATAACCAATACCGAACTTATCTTCTTTGACAGGCAAATCCACTATCTTGCCCCAGCCTTCTGACTTACCAAAGTTGACAACTTCCACTGCCTGCTTGTACGACGCAATTGAGGCACCTGGCTTCTTCTGCTCAGCAAAAGCCACCCTCTCAAGAGCAACGGTCTCGAATGCCTGGCATAAAGTTTCATGGATCTCGCCATCCACCTCTACATACTTGAAAGAGGATAGGTGACTCGCCAGAATATCTTCTTCACCGCACACAGTCACAATCTGACCATTCCAGACATACTTCAGCTTCTGATGGAGAGTTGAAGAAACTGCCCCAGCCCCATGAATCCAGGGACGCCCCAATAAGCAACTATATACTGGCTGAATATCCATCACATAGAAGACAATACTGAACACCTCCGGGCCAATCTTCACAGGCAACGTGACTTCACCAAAAACAGACCGTTTGGATCCATCAAAAGCACGAACAATCAGATCGCTCGGAGTAAGGACAACCCCTTCCACATCTATCTTACTCAGGATCTTCTTAGGCAGCACATTCAAAGACGAGCCAGTATCCACCAACACGTGTGACAATACTGCGCCTTTGCACTCCATAGTGATATGCAGGGCCTTGTTATGGTTACGACCTTCAGGCGTCAAGTCCAAGTCTGTAAACCCTAAACCGTGCCTGGTACTGACATTAGCAATCACTCCCTCCAACTGGTTGACAGAGATTTCCTGAGGCACGTAAGCCATATTCAACATTTTCAACAAGGCATTACGGTGTGCCTCAGAGCACAGAAGTAATGAGATTATAGAAATCTTGGATGGAGTCTGATTCAGCTGATCTACAATCTTGTAGTCACTCTTCTTGATTATCTTCATAAACTCCTCCACATCCTTCTCGAACGAACCCTCAGGCGCTTCCTTCTGAACAGGTTCTTCATCAACCACAGCTTGTTTACCGCTAGCCTTGGCGAGAGCCTCGACATTATTGTCTCTCAAAGGTTGGGGAGCAAACAGACGACCACTTCTGGTGAACCCTCCTGGTCCCCCAACATTGTCCACAACTGGACTTGCAATCACAGGAACTCTAGCTGGCAAACCAATTGTTACAGGAGCTTGATTAACTGGCCTGATCTGACTCTCAGCCCTTCTGTTGCTACGGTAAGCGTTGTCGTATTTCCATGGCACAACCCTACTATTCTCAACAGGTCTTCTACCAGAAGCAACAACAGTAGTGGGAGAACTGACAGTTACTGGCGCAGAAATGGTGACAGGAGTACCACTAGTTGTAGGAGCATTGACAGTTCTCTGGCCACGTCCCTCAGACGGTTTGAAATAAATGGTGACTGTTGACACCACCCCACGATCCTTCACGGCCCGACTAAACTGTAGACAACCCTCATCAATTAATCTCTAGATACCAGCCCTCAACAGTACACAACCATTCGCTGAACCTTCACATTCTGAACAGTCTTGATCACAACCCGGGCATACTCCCCCATTCAACAGACGGTCCTTCACCACCAGCAATGAAGTCTGAACATCTTCAACATTAATTATCAAGTCAACAGCTTCTCCATCCTCCATATTGTTTACCCTATGCGCACCATGCCGAGGCATAGGATTGTTAACAACATTAGGCACAGGAGCAAAATTGATAGTTTTGGCGTCAATTAAGTCCTGGACCTTATGATGAAAAGCCCGACAGTTCTCAATATGGTGCCCCGGTGCACCAGAATGGAAATCACAACGAACGTTGGCATCATACCCAGGTGGTATCTTTGTCAACGGAGCCATCGTACGCAACTCAACGAACCCCAATCTGAGCAGTTCGGGCAGCAATTCCGCATAGGTCATCGGCAACGGGTCGAATCGACGATCCGGCATTCTCTGTCTCTACTGAAACGGACGTTGTTGTTGCTGTTGTTGTGGTGGTTGTTGAACTCTCTGTTGTTGTTGTTGACGAGGTTGAGGTGCTGGAATGGTTACAGCGGCAACCTGGCGATACTGGCCTCTGTTCGTATTCCTCCGGTGTTGCACAACATTGGTTTCACCCTCCCTCCTACGGGGTGCCCCGACAAACGGCTTCTTTGAAGATGAGGAACCAGCATCCTGAATCTTCCCAACTTTAATAAGGCTCTCTGTCCTCTCCCCACAGATCACCACATCAGAGAAACTACCGAATGGGCAACTACCCATCCGGTCCATGAACACACCTTGTAATGTTCCAATGAACATATCGGTAAACTCCCTTTCCAGCATAGGAGGTTGCACCCGTGCAGCTAATTCTCGCCATCTCTGGGCGTACTCTTTGAAACTCTCTCCAGCTTTCTGACAAAGACTCTGCAACTGAGTCCGGCTCGGCGCCATGTCCATATTATGCTTGTACTACCTCAAGAAGGCCTCACCCAGATCTCTCCAACTACGAATGGATTCTCTTTTTAGCTCCATGTACCAATCCAACGAAACTCCAGACAAGCTGTCCTGGAAGAAATACATCCACATCTTCTCATCATCTGTATACGCAGAGATCTTTCTGTAGTAAGCCTGCACATGGGTGCGAGGACAAGAAGTATCGTTGTATTTGTCAAATGAGGGTGCTTTGAACTTGTAAGGAATTCTCAACCCATCCACCAGGCCCATATTCGTTACATCAAACCCAAGAGAGTTCTGACATTCCATAGCTCGGATCTTCTCAGCTAGGGCATCAACTTTTCGATCCCTCTCTTCCACTCTTCCAACATCATCATCTTCACTGAGCAGGGTGAACATGTCTTCCTGCCTGTCAACTAGCGGAGCAGGATGGCGCACGGGAGCACGGGTTGCTCTGGCATTAACAGTCTCTACAGCAAGAGGTTGTCCATTAATCTGAATACCCCTCAATTCATCCCCCACGGCATAATCATTGACGGGAGCAACAACAGCAGCATTATCATTCACAGGTGCACCCACTGGTGAAGCACGACTGGGTGGTGGGAGCACAGCTTCCTGTCTCTGGGCTAAGGCACGCAGCTCCTCTTGCCCCTGAACAACCCCTTGCATCATTGTCATGAATTGGGCCATGTTAGCCCTCATCTCAGCCAATTCTGCTTGCACTTGGTCCATGTTCCTCTGATGATTCAATCTGGTTGCGTAACGGTGCAGACGTTGATCAGCAATCCTACCTGACACAGGAACCAGAGTGAGAAGTCTCGATCAAGAACACCTGTAATACAAAATGATATGAGTATGATGCTAATGATGTGTATGATGCACATTATATGTTCATTTCTCAGGCATTCAAGAGCCTAATTCATCTTTCAAGAAATGGCAACCTGCAATACAAACAGCAAAGAAGCAATCTACACAAGATAATGAGCACAAGGTGAAACATCAACAACCTCATCTATAGACATGAGCAACAAGGATCATACAACAATATTCAAGCAGAGATCCAAATGATCAGAGTACAACAATTGAGTCCCATCCAACAAGCCTGGAGGTGATTCTCAATATAAACAACAGAGATACAAGCTAAGACAAATGGCTTCCAGGAATGAGCGTCTTCAGGTAATGGCACTGGTCTATCAACAGATCACATTCTGAACATTCTGGCAAGGGAGTGAGCTTCTCCTTCAGTTGTCTTCTGAGCTCCACAACTTCTCCTCCAAGTTGGCTCTCTGATGAACGTCTCAAGTCTACCTCCTTCTTCAATTGAGTGTCTTTGTCTCTGAGTTGCTTTTCCAGGTCTCTGATCTTCTTCTGATAACTGGCTTCAGCTCTCTGCAACCTCAAGCATTCCCGATGTTCTGCATTCAACAGGGCCTCCATCTCCTCATAGGACCTCTTCTTGCTCTTCAATCTAGCAACATCTTCACCTTGCATGTCTCTGAGTTGATGAGCCAAGTTCAACTTGTCAGCTTTGGCTTTGTAAAGCTCCATCTGGGTATCTTGTTCCTTCTCCTTCAACCGGCGATTCTCCATCAAGGCTTGCTTGTAGTGCTCAGCAGGCACATTCTCAGCAAGGATCAAAGGTGGTTGCTCTTACAAAGACTCCATCCTATCATAAGGCAGCAACAAAATTTCAACTCTACTCTTGACCCAATCAAGGTAGTCAGGCATAGCAACTGCAAACTTCTTTCCTAGAACAGCTCCATCCTTGACACCAATAGTCTTCCAAGCTCTTCCTACTTGCTCCAATCTAGCAGGGTCATTCCGCTTCTCAAAATACACACTCTCAGCTATCTCAGCATCAAGTGGTCTTCCGTTCATCACAAACCCTAACTGGCGAAGAGAAAGAACCGGGTTGTAATTGATGCAACCCTTAGTCCCTACAAGTGGCACATTACGAAACTCTCCACAACTCATGATGACATTACGCACATCCATCCGGTAAGATTGCCACCTGATATCATAAGAGGTAAGAGACATAACCCTCTGAGTCCACTTATGAGTGCTCTGAGCTTCCACAAAAGGTCCACTGACTGGCAGGAGAGACAAGAACCATCTGAGCAACAATGGGAGACAGCATCTGATAGCTCCACCCTTACCATGCCTGCTATGAATAGCATAGTAAGTGTCAGCTAACAAAGTAGGAACTGGATTTCCTCCAAGGAAAATAATGACAGCAGCATAGTCTACAAAATTGGGCATACTCGGGAACAAGACAATCCCATAGATCATGATAGCCAACTGAGCACGAAAAGCTTCCCAACTTCCCTTATGTGCTTCTTCTTTAGCCATCCTCAACAGGTACTTCAAAGGCAATCCCACAACATCACCACTAGATTTCCAATTGTCACTCACTTCCTTGATACCTAAATGAAGAGCTCTGGCAACAACCCTGAAATCAACCTCCTTTGGAACATCCAAGAAAGGAACCTGGTATCTGATCGGGACACTCATCAGAATAGAATACTCCTCAAGAGTGGGCGCTAACTGATAATCCTGGAAGGTGAAACAACGGAGCTCTGGGTCATAAAACTGGAGAAGAGTCTGCAATGGCACTGGATCTACCACCATCCTCAATAGTGTCAACAAATCCCCATATTGATCAGCAAACACCTTCTGATTACCGCCGGTCACAAGGTTGCTCAACTCTACCAAAGATGTCAATGGCTCACGGTGAAAACTATAGGTGCAAGTCTTCCGCTTCAACTCTGGAACAGTTGCCATCTCTCACAGTGAATAGACTCCTGAATGAACCTGAGAAATGATATGCATGAGGGGATTATCTTTTTTCTTTTTCATTTTCTTCTTTTTTTATTGCATTATTTTTTGAAAATAAACATGCTATGATGCACATGATGTAAACACGACTGGCTGGCTGTGTATCTCGAAGCACAGGATCAAAGCTTCGACTTGAATTCGGAACCACAAAATCATCTGAGACCCCAAAGTCATCTGAGACCCAATCTGTAGAACCAAGTCACCAACAAGACCAAGGGTCACCAACAAGTCACCAACTATACCTGTGTCATACCCCAAAATTTGCCCATTAATATTTTAAGACATTTTTCAGGGCACTCCGACTCATTTTTATGACACTGATCTTAAAGGAACGAAGGCCCAGCTCACGAATGGCCCAATCCAGAAAATGGCCCAAACTGGCCTGTTCGCTACACGTTCGCTACACGCTCGCCTAGCGAACGTTCGCTACACGCTCGCCTAGCGAACGTTCGCTACACGTTCGCTACCCGCTCGCCTAGCGAAGCTGACAGATAACAGAAAATTCTGGGCTTCACTCTGAGCCCATTAGGTCACAAAAAAGAGCATTATAAATACCAGCACTTCAGTAATGAAAAAGAAAGAAAAAAAGAGAAGAAGACGGACGGAAACCCTAGCATAGAAACCCTGGAGAGTAGCCCAGAGAAGTCGGAGTGAAGAAACCCTGACGGCCGCTCACCCGCACCGAAGTTACCGCCACCCAACTCAACCCGATACAAAAGTGACTTGCCAATTCAGCGTTACCACTCCATTGCAAACAGGTTTGCGTATCATTATTGTTTATGCTTCCAATTTGTAATCTCTAAATATATAATGCATCATGATTGAACTTTTGGATATACGATTAGATTTTGCATATGAATTCCAGTACGCCTGCCTATCCTGAATGTTGGACCATATTATTTATGTAATTGAATACCATAGGGCGTGCAGCATGCTGAGATCATACTGTTCTGAAATTCAAAACCCGCAGCCGCTCGCTAGCACATCGCTAAGCGAGCATGTAGCGAGTATTCGCTAGGCCCTCGCTAGGCGAGACAGAGGCGAACGGGACGATCGCTTATATTTTGTTGTTCTGTGCTATGCTTCTCTGATCGGTTCCCTTATCATCATACATTGTTTTGCATGACATTGTTGCTGCTGTGTTTCTTTTGCGGTGTAATCCTCGATTGCACCCTGATTTGGTATGCTAACCCGTTTGTTGAATTTTGCAAAGGTTCATATGTCCCAGAAAAAAGATCGCCGTTTAGGTCTTCCACTTTATTTGTGGGATACCCTTGTGAAGTTTCACCCTAAATTACCTAATTAATTTTAATGTATTAATTTTAATGTATTAATTTTAATGTGGAGATTCATCCTAATTACCTAATCGATTGTAAAATACGGCCTCTAAATATGTGATCTTGGACCTCTCTTTATTGCCTTACGATATTACGGTATTACGGTCATGTCCCGCGAATGTGGGGATACCCTTAGCAAAGACCCTTCGATTAAATCATCATGTCCCTTTAAAATAAATCATAGTCCCTCGGATGTTGCCTTCGAATATATGATTTTGTCCCTCGATGACCCTTCGGTGTAGCCTACGGTTAAATGATGATCGTCCCTTCGAATGCTAAGGTATCCTTACAACTGTTGCCTTCAATGACCTATCGATGACCCTACAATGACCCTTTTACATCCAAAGGATAAAACTACTTACTTCTCAATAGTAAGGACAGTTTTACCCTCATAAGGATAGGAAATGCCCATAACGACCTTAGGAAGGTATAACTCTCAATTACTGGATCATAACCTAAAACATTTTTCACACCTCACACTTTGCAAGTCCTAGAAAATCACCACTTGGTATACATTCATACTAGAATCATTACCAAGTTATATTTTTCTAAACTGTTTTTCAAAATCAAACGAGATAAATACTTTGTATACATTCATACGAGAATCATTACAAAGTTAAACTCTCTTTCCGAAACATTTTTAAACAATTCACCAACACTTTTCAGACAAAAATATAAGTGATCCAGCAATTAAGAGCCCATGGATAACCATGGATACAAAGGGTGCTAATACCTTCCCTTTGTATAATGTACCTCCCGAACCCAAAATCTATTGAGGTCTTTCCTGTTCTTTTCCACCTTTCCTTATTGGATAAAAGAAAAGTCGGTGGCGACTCTTGCTATCCGCGACATTGCGATAAAAAAGCAAAATACCCCAAGTCAGTTCACCGTATGACAGAACTGGCGACTCTGCTGGGGACACTTTAAAAAGAGAGGTTACCTTAAAAACAAGATCACTTATTCCAAATTGTCTGATTTACTTTTAAGGGATTGCTTGGGTATTTTTGAGTGAAAGATCCTACACCCGGATCTAGTGTACCTTAGGTAAGTAGCAATAGATCATCGCGACTATCCGACGTATACTGGAATGGTTAAAATGATGGCTACGGTTAATATGACACTTTGGATGTCCTGATGTTCCTCATGTTCACTTGAGGAAAAATTTGGCTTCCGCGTGGTGTCATTAAAGCATTAACCAGACCTTTAGAACCCTAATTGACTCATCCTGGCCATTAGAAAGTAGTGAGATAACTGACTTCGGTTCCGACTGGGGTTGGTTGAGACTCGATACTACACTCTTTGAGATTGGACTTTAGGGAAGCTTCGGTCAACCACTTGGTGTTGCACTGAAGTGGACTTAAAGGAAGGTCGGTGATTTGAGATCCTTCTAGAACCCGATTACTATTCTAGGACAGGTTGAACCAACTAAACTTCAGTGGGGAGGGTACTTACCTATGGAACTCATGCAAGCCTTAAAACCTAGGAATGATGGTTGTGTGACTTGCTTGTGCTTGTTATTTATTTAACCTCATAACATCATAACATCTTAACATCATAACATCATGACATCATAACATTGTACTAACCATTTCAAGGACTTAGGGATTTAACTTTGCTCTGTTTTGTAAAGCTATGGCTCCCAGGAAGACCATCCGGATTAATCTTGTAGCAATCTCTCCTCAACTCAAGAACTTAGTGTCAGAAATTTCCGATCATGCGCAGTTCATCAAGAGACATGGTTCTCTTCTCAATTTAGTTACCACTGGGTTCAAAGAAGATATGATGAGAGTTTTATTCCAGTTCTTCGACCCTAAACATCATTGCTTCACATTCCCAGATTATCAGTTGGTACCCACATTGGAAGAATTCTCCAGACTGCTTGGGATACCTATCCTTGATCAACTACCGTTCAGTGGTTTAGAAAAGGTTCCGAAGTCTGAAGAAGTTGCCGCAGCTTTACACATGACGAAGTCCGACCTTGAAGCTAATTGGGTAACAAGGAGTGGAGTTAAGGGTTTACTTGCCAAATTCCTGACAAATAAGGCCCGAGAATTCTTAAAAGTTATGAATGTCCGTGCTTTCGAAGACATCCTGGCATTGCTAATCTATGGCTTGGTGTTATTCCCTAATCCAGACCAATTCATAGACATGAATGCTATTAAGATATTTCTCACTCATAACCCTGTACCTACCTTGTTGGGAGACATTTTGCATTCCCTCCACACTCGTACCATGAAGAAGCAAGGGACTCTCATGTGCTGTATACCTTTGTTGTCTAGGTGGTTTATTTCGCACCTTCCTCAATCAGTCTTGAAGAACGAGCAGAATTTGAAATGGTCTCAAAGGATAATGTCGCTCTCCCACCCAGACATCTGTTGGTGTCCTCAGTTCAAGGAAAATGTTACCATCATTGACCGTTGTGGCGAGTTCCCTAATGTACCACTCCTAGGAATAAGAGGAGGTATTACTTATAATCCTGCTTTAGCTCTGCGACAGTTTGGTTGTGCTCGAAGAGATGGTCCACATGAAATGATCATCGAAGGCATTGTGTTCGACTATGACAACGATTCCCAAGGCCCCCGTCAAAGATTTGTACGAGCTTGGGGCATGGTGAAGAGAGGTACGTTAGGACAGAAAAATTCTATTCCTATGGAACCTTATCTCAGATGGGTACGCGCCAGAGCTCGTGAACTTGTCATGCCATATCTTGCAATCGGACCTCAGATTGTCGAACCTGAAGCTGAAGGAGGTGCTCCTCAGATCATTCCTTATCCAGATATGCCTACCAATGTTGAGGAACTAAAGAGATCCTGGATCCAGTTGAGAGAAGAAAGGGATACTTTCGAGACTCAGTTCGTCGCAGAAAGGAAGAAAGTGTTAGAACTTACCAGTCAGCTTAATGAGGAACGAAGACTCAATGCGTATCTTCGCCCAAAAAGAAGTCGCCCCTGGGAGACTTGAGCTTTCATTGTATTTTTATTATTATTCCTTTTGTAATGAACATTGATCAAAGAAATTAGCAACAAACATTTCTCTCTTGTTGGTGGTTTACGCAAAGTTAAATTCCAAAAGTCCTTGAAAACATTTCATGCATTGCATAACATAACATAACACTGCATAACAGGTATTCTACAAGTTCAATGTTCTCACGGTCTTCATTACAAACAGAAAAATGGATCTCGAACAAACTGTCAAAGATCTCCAGACTCAGAATGCTCAATTCAAGGAGATGATGCTAAGCTTATCCAAGGGGCAGGAGGAACTGAAGGCTCTTTTGCTCGAAAAGAAGAAAGACAGGAAAGCTGTGAGTTTCATTAACTCGGGAAGAAGGCGTAAAGGACAGGCCGCATAAGTCAAGTTTGGAATCCTGAATGGTCTAGAAGAGGGGGCGGAGAATGATTCAGAGGAAGAGAATGCTGATTTCTCCAACCCTGAGGATGACGATGAAGATTATGAAAATGAACAGTACTCTCCAAGAGATGATAAGTACAAGTTGCTGGAAGAACGTATGCTAGCTATGGAGGGTCAGAAGGCGCCCGGTCTGGATTTCGAAAGTTTGGGTCTGGTCTCCGATGTGACCATTCCTCGCAAATTCAAAATCCCCACTTTCACTAAGTACGATGGTGCGTCTTGTCCTCAAATGCATCTGAGAGCTTATGTGAGAAAGATTCAGCCGCATACCACTGACAGGAAGCTATGGATCCATTTCTTCCAAGAGAGCCTGTCTGGCACACAGTTGGAATGGTATTATCAGCTCGAGAGCTCTGACATCCGCACCTGGACTGATTTAGCAACAGCTTTCTATAAACAATACCAGTATAACTCTGAACTAGCACCTACCCGGCTACAGTTGCAGAATATGACTATGGGATCTAAAGAAAGCTTTAAAGAATATGCTCAAAAATGGAGAGATTTGGCTGGCAAAGTCAAACCCCCTATGACTGACAGAGAATTGGTGGACATGTTCATGGGCACACTGACCGGCCCATTCTACAGCCATCTACTGGGAAGTTCTTCATCAGGTTTCACTGAACTTATATTAACAGGTGAACGTGTTGAAAGCGGCATCCGAAGTGGAAAGATACAGGCGGCTACCTCTGCAAGCACCAAAAGGTCCTATCAGGGGAGGAACGAATCAAATGCTGTGTACGGTCAAAAGGGTCGTAACAAGAAAAACCGTGACCACGACATTGGAGCAGTTACGATTGCAGCACCACCATCTCAAAACTTCCAGCCCAAACAAGACAGGCCAAGAAGGCAGTTCACCAGGATCAATATGACCTTGGCGCAGGCACTGCAGGGAATGCTAAAGGCAAATTTGATCACCCTTAGAGATCCTCCTACAAATCCCAACACTACCTCTTCTCGTTATAATCCCAATGCCAGGTGTGCATATCACTCCGATAGCCCCGGGCATGATACAAACGATTGCTGGTCATTGAAGAATAAGATTCAGGATATGATCGAAGCTGGAGAAATTGAGTTTGAGCCTCCGGAGACTCCTAATGTCATCACTGCTCCTATGCCTAACCATGACAAGACTGTTAATGTTATGGATGACGATTCTCACATTTCCAATGTGGCGGACTTAACATCTCCTCTCCCGATCATAAAGAGGAATTTATTGCAAGCTGGTTTATTTCCAGGTTGTGCTGAAGATTGCAATCTCTGCATACTCCGGCCCGAGGACTGTTTGAAATTGAAGAATGGTATTCAACGGCTGATGGACGATCGTACAGTTCTCTTCGAAAGGATTCCTAAGGCGGAAAACCCTATTGAAGAAATATCTGTGATTGCTAGGTCCAAAGTTCCAGTGAAGATTACCGCTACCAGGGCGCCTGTGAAGATTACTGTTGAGCCCAGGGTTGCTCCCCCAATCATCACTGCACCTGGCCCGATCCCGTATTCCTCAAGCAAAGCTATTCCGTGGAATTATGGCGGTGATGTTTACGTCCATGGCGTGAAGCAAGTGGATAATGCTGCTAATACTAGTGGCATTGTTGGGACTAGTAAAATTACTCGAAGCGGAAGGATCTTCTCTCCAGAAATCTCACCTCCTGTCCTTGAAACTCGAGGAAAGGAACCAGTCAATCCTTCTCAGTCAGAGACACCGGTCGAAGTTACTCCCGAAGATGTTGCCAAACAAGAAATGGAAGAAGTGCTGAAAATCATTCGCAAGAGTGATTTTGATGTTGTAGAACAGTTGGGGCATACCCCGTCTAAGATCTCGATGTTATCCTTGTTGTTATCTTCTGAACCTCATGCCAATGCATTGATAAAATTCTTGAAGACCGCTCATGTACCTCAGGAGACATCTGTCGATCAATTTGAACATTATGTTTCTCAATTGGCTGTTGACAATGGCCTGGGCTTTTCCGACGCTGATCTGACACCAGCAGGAAAGAATCACAATAAAGCCCTGCATATCTCCATTGAGTGTAGGGGAATCACTTTGTCTCATGTGTTGATCGATAATGGCTCTTCCTTGAATGTGCTGCCGACAGCCGTGCTGGATAAGCTGGATTGTAAAAGCATTGAACTGAAACCTAGTGACATTGTGGTACGTGCTTACGATGGTGCGAAGAGTGTTGTCCATGGCGAAGTAGTCCTGCCTATCAAGATAGGACCTCAAGTCTTCAACACTACCTTCCATGTAATGAACATTCGTCCTGCCTATTCCTGCTTACTGGGACGCCCTTGGATTCATGGGGCAGGCGCTGTAGCCTCGTCTCTCCATCAAAAGTTGAGGTATCCCACAAAGGGCAAAATTGTCACCGTGTGTGGAGAAGAAGAGTACATTGTCAGTAGTGTGCATACCTTCAGATACGTCGAGATGGATGGTGAATTCATTGAGACTCCTTGTCAGTCATTTGAAGTAGTTCCTCCGACCAATCCTGTCCTTAAGCCAACTTCCTGTGTACCCAAGGTTATTCGTGCTCCTCCTACTATGATTTCTCTGAAGGACGCTCAAGCCGTGGTTGAAGATGGTGGTCGTACTGGCTGGGGTCAATTGATCGACGTACCGTACAAGTCTGACAAATTTGGCCTGGGGTTCAGCTCTGACAAGAGTCAAATTAATGTTGTAGAAGATGCTGACAGCGATTGCGACCTGGATAGCTGGATTTTCCCAACAATTGGTGACGGACTCAATAATTGGAAGGCTGAAGACACTATCCCGATTTCCTTTAGTCAGGAGTAATTGTTATTGTCTATTTTAGTGTTGCAAATTTTGTTTTTTTTTACAATTGAACTTCTCCAAGCGTTGTGTCTATGCCCGGGGCACAATAGCTAATTTGTTAAGGGTTTTGTCATTTTCATAAGCATATTCATATTCAATAAATCAATGGACTTTTTGCATTCAAATATTGCGCTCTTTGTCTTTTCTGTCATCTTCCAAACAAGCTATGTTTTCTTACACACACTCACGTAACAAATTGCAGATCCATACCCACTCTGGATCCTGTTGACAATAGTTCTACTACTGTTCATTATGACTTTGAAAATCCGATCTACCAAGCCGAGGATGGAAGTGTGGAAGATTGTGAAGTACCTGGAGAACTTGCCAGACTGTTACTGCAGGAAGAGTGGACTATACAGCCGCACGAGGAGTCAGTTGAGATTGTAAATCTGGGTACCGAAGTAGACAAGAAAGAAGTCAAAATAGGAGCAGGCTTGGAAAACAGTGTCAAAAGAAGGTTGATTCAGATGTTACATGACTATGTAGAGATTTTTGCTTGGTCTTATGACGACATGCCAGGACTGGATACTGATATAGTAGTACATCGGCTGCCAACGAGGGAAGATTGTCGTCCTGTTAAGCAAAAGGTTCGTCACATGCGTCCTGAAATGTCTGAGAAAATCAAAGCCGAGGTTATGAAACAATTTGATGCAGGTTTTCTGGCTGTTACTTCTTATCCTCAATGGGTTGCTAATGTGGTACCAGTGCCGAAGAAGGATGGCAAGGTGCGAATGTGTGTAGACTACAGAGATTTGAATAAAGCGAGTCCCAAAGACGACTTTCCACTTCCGCACATTGATGTTCTGGTAGATAACACCGCTCAACACAAGGTGTTCTCATTCATGGATGGATTCTCAGGTTACAACCAGATTAAGATGGCGCCTGAGGACATGGAGAAAACTACGTTTGTGACGCAATGGGGCACGTTCTGTTATAAAGTAATGCCATTTGGTTTAAAGAATGTAGGGGCAACGTACCAGCGTGCTATGGTGGTTTTGTTCCATGATATGATCCATCATGAAATAGAAGTGTATGTGGATGACATGATAGCCAGATCTCATACTGAGGGAGAGCATCTCGATCATTTATACAAACTGTTCGAGAGGTTGAAGAAATACAAGTTGAGGTTGAACCCGAACAAATGCACCTTTGGAGTAAGATCCGGCAAACTCTTGGGCTTTATTGTCAGTGGTAAAGGGATTGAGCTTGACCCGGCTAAGGTGAGGGCTATTCAAGAAATGCCAGTTCCCCGTACATATAAAGAGGTCAGAGGTTTCTTGGGACGTTTGAATTATATTGCCCGATTTATCTCCCACTTGACTGCTACCTGCAAACCCCTCTTCAAACTACTGAGGAAAAATCAAGAGATGAGATGGAATGATGAATGTCAAGAAGCTTTCGACAAAATCAAGGAGTATCTTCAAAAACCTCCCATTCTGATGCCACCAATTGAAGGAAGACCTTTAATCATGTACTTGACCGTGTTAGAAAATTCAATGGGGTGTGTGTTGGGACAACATGACGAGTCTGGCCGAAAAGAGCATGCCATATACTACCTTAGCAAAAAGTTTACCGACTGTGAAACAAGATACTCACTGCTCGAGAAAACTTGCTGTGCTTTGGCCTGGGCTGCTCGCCGACTAAGACAATACATGTTGAATCATACCACTTTATTGATTTCTAAGATGGATCCTATCAAATACATATTTGAGAAACCCGCTCTCTCCGGAAGAATAGCAAGATGGCAGATGATTCTAATAGAGTACGACATCCAGTATACAACCCAGAAAGCAATCAAAGGAAGCGTACTAGCCGATCATTTGGCTCATCAAGCAGTGGATGATTACCAATCTATGAATTTTGAGTTCCCAGATGAGGATGTCATGCTTGTTACTGATTATGAAGAACCTGGACCGGATGAAGGACCCGAACTAGGATCCCGATGGACTATGGTTTTCGATGGGTCTTCTAATGCATTGGGCAATGGTGTTGGTGTGGTAATCATTTCTCCCGAGGGTTACCATACGCCTTTCACTGCTAGACTATGTTTTCATTGTACCAATAATATGGCTGAGTATGAAGCATGTATTTTGGGACTCAAGGCTGCTATAGACCGGCGGGTCAAGTTTTTGAGTGTGTACGGAGACTCAGCATTAGTAATCAGCCAGATCAAAGGAGAATGGGACACTAAGCATCCGAATCTCATCCCTTACCGAGAACGGGTGATGACATTAATCCCATACTTTGAAGAGATTACATTCGAACATATCCCACGAGAAGAGAATCAGTTGGCAGACGCATTAGCTACCATGTCATCTATGTTCAGAGTCAGATGGGACAATGAAGCTCCCAGGATCACCATTGAGCGACTAGATGAACCGGCATACTGTTATGAACTTAACACTGAGGGAGTACGGGAAAAACCTTGGTTCCACGAAGTAAAAAGATATTTAGAAGCTCAGGAATACCCTGAAGGGGCATCCATCAATGACAAAAAATTCCTGAGGAAGTTCTCCGCTAAGTTCTTTCTGAGTAATGGAGTATTATACAAACGTAACCACGATTCGACTTTGCTTCGCTGTGTGGATAAAAAGGAAGCAGAAAAGATTATGGGAGATATGCACGACGGTATTTTTGGGACTCATTCTGGTGGACATACGATGGCCAAGAAGATTCTGAGATCAGGGTATTATTGGTCTACCATGGAAGCTGATTGCCACCATCACTCCAGAACCTGTCACAAGTGCCAGATATATGCGGATAAAGTACATGCACCTCCTGCTCCATTGAACGTGTTGACCGCACCTTGGCCCTTTGCAATGTGGGGCATTGATATGATTGGGGAGATTAAACCTACTGCTTCTAATGGACATCGCTTCATCCTTGTCGCTATTGATTACTTTACAAAGTGGGTAGAGGCCGCCTCATTTGCTTCTGTCACCAAGAATGTGGTGGCACGGTTCATCAAGAATAGTCTTATTTGTCGGTATGGTATCCCTGAAAGGATTATCACCGACAATGGTACTAATTTGAACAACAAGATGATTACTGAACTCTGCACGCAGTTCAACGTAAAACACCATAACTCTTCTCCGTACCGACCAAAGATGAATGGCGTTGTAGAAGCTGCTAATAAGAATATCAAGAAGATCATACAAAAGATGACGGTGACGTACAAAGACTGGCATGAGATGTTACCGTTTGCTCTTCACGGTTATCGCACTTCAGTACGCACTTCGACAGGAGCAACTCCTTTCTCTTTAGTCTACGGAATGGAAGCCGTTTTACCAGTGGAAGTTCAGATTCCCTCTCTAAGAATCATGAAAGAGGCGGGCTTAGATGAAGATGAATGGATTCAGACTCGACTCGATCAGATAAACTCAATTGATGAGAAGAGACTTGCGGCTGTTTGTCATGGACAGATATATCAGAAACGCATGACCCAGGCATTTAACAAAAGAGTCAAGAGACAGGTGTATCAAATTGGCGACTTGGTGGTAAAGCGCATCACTCTACCACAAGGTGATCCCAGAGGCAAATGGATTCCCACGTACAAAGGGCCGTTTGTAGTTAAGAAGATATTCTCTGGTGGAGCCATGATACTAGCTACAATGGACGGAGAAGACTTCCCGCATCCCGTGAACGCAGACATAGTCAAAAAATACTACGCATAAAAGAGACCCGCTAGGTCGACGTATCTAGGCAAAAGTAAGGGCATCCCGGCGAACCAAAAGGGTTCGGGCAAAATTTAGGGATAAACATAAAAAAATGTACACCCGGCAAGTCGAAAACCTGAAAAGGCGGCTTGGGCAAAAAGGGGTATCCTGGTGGATTGAAAACCTGAAAAGGCGGTCCAGGCAAAAATTAGGGATCAAAGCGTATGACTATGTCCCGTTCTCAGACAGCTTCATCCAAGTTCAAAGGACTGAACAAGCTAATCACTTCTATCCGACAGCAGGAGATGAGAGGCTTGAAGACATAATGGCAGTAGTGGAATTAAAGTCAATAGGACGTTTTCGACATAGCTTTCTCTTTGTTTTCTTGACAATTTCCTCTTACTAGGATTTTTGTCTCCTTGTACACAAATTGCCTGTTTATAGGCCCTCTTTCGAAATCAATATAATTTTAGTTTCAAAAAAAAGATGCTTTTGTTTTACTTTCTCTATTTTGTTTGCGTAAACGTCCATTGATTTAATTTGAATTGATATATGCATTTGAATATGATCAATGTTTATCAAAATACATGCATAAAATAGCAATGGCAGTTACTAAAAGACTTCAGGATCGTGGATAAGGTCTAATCATGCTTTCCAATGAATCCGTTGCTAATCCTATTCCCCAGCAAAGCCCGTCATTCCCAGAAGAGAGTGGCATTACTAGACAAATGGGTCATCTCTTCCACCCCCAGCCGGGCTTCTGTTGAACATTTCTACCATCAGACAGAAATCAAGCATCTCCGGCTAAGAAAGGGTCATCGATACCAGTATCTCCCAACCAGAAGATTGAGATTTATTTTCCCCAGTAGAGTCCCCTGGAAGAACTTTTTCGATGCATAATTCATTCATTACATCATTTCACAACATACGCATGCATACATTGTTCGCATTTAGTTTCAGAAGCATAAAACATCTCATGCATCATGACATGGCATGAAGCTAACTATATTTTTCAGGTTAATTATCCTCCTGATACAGTCAAAATGAAGATCCATTCAGACGGACATCTTTATCGATTACATTCAAGATTCAAATACCTTCATTCTGATAAGCACTCTGATATCCTCCTAATGGTGGCATCTTTAAGCCCACCCCAGATATTCATTGCAAATACAGCATCTACAAATACGATCAGATACAGTCTAACATACGGTTCATTCTGATTCAGCCCAACATATAACTCCTTCCACTCAGATACGATCTAACGGACGATCCATTCTGATCTTCAACTACTCCAACACGGTCTAATGTATGACCCAGTTGGACCTTCATTTCTCAGGTACTGCCTAGTGTAACACCTCAAATTTGCACCTATCATTGTACATACATTCTCATATTAGGTCATAGCATAACATGGTCCACTACATAGCATTGCATTGTCCCATCTGTCTCAAGTACAAGATCATCAGAAGAATTAGGTCAAACTGGTCAGGAGATCAGTCAGTCAAGCAAGCAAGTGCAATTCTCATTTAAGCCAAGGCCCTAGGGTTGGTCCAACATGTTCACATGACCTAGGGGTCCTTTTGGAGTGTTTTGGTCAAGGATTGGATGTTCAGAAGTCATCAGTCATGGCTCAGTTCACCAGAAACCCTAAAAGTCAAACTTGGTCAACTGTGTCTGATTTTATGGTTTTGATGGTGGGATTTGGTTTGAGAGAGCTTATTCATGTCCAGATAGGCCTCATATATCATGACAAACATCATCATGGAAGAATTTGAAGCCAGATCAGAAATTTCCAAAAATAGAAACTGGACCTGTAACTGAAACTTGCCAAAAATGGAAACTTCTTGATCCCAAACTTACATCATGATACAAGCTTCAAATGAATTTTTGCCTAACATGAAAGTTGAAGATCTTGTTCTCCCATTTCCAAAAAGTCCAAGAACACTCAATTCCCATGTATGGTTGGCAAGTTATGATCAATTCATTCTCCAAAATTTTTGAACTTCAAAAGGCCATATCTCTCAAACCATTTGGCCAAATTGGGTGGGGTTTTTTGCTACAAGTCACATTTGATGCCCTCTTTCCAAATATGCAACCACCATGCATCAAAACATTACCAATCAAAATGGCATTTTTGGACTTGCATGAATTAATTTCAAGTGAGGTTGAAAAATGAGTTTCAAAATTAACCACTTCCAACCAATTCTACCAATCAAATATGTTCAGAAATCATATTTTGGACATGTTCAAGGCCCATTTTCGTGCAGTACATACACCCATTACCAACTTGCTTGAAAATTGGCAAAAGGACACTTTTCACCAACTCCATTCCACTTTTTCATGAACCTTGATTAAGTACCATTGAACAGAGTATATATTCATCATTTTCTCTCTGAAGGAAACCCTAGCAGCCACCATTTACAAACAGAAAATCATTTTTCTCTCAAACACCATTTTTCCACTTTTGCATTTTTCTGCCAAGAACACCAAAGAACTCGAGTCTTGCTTGCTTGTTCCATCACCCATTAACCATTTGGAAGCTATTGTGAGCCTCACATCCCAACTGTAAGCAAAAGAAAGGCAGCTGCAATATCAACATCCTTCCATGGCAGATTCGATTTGGGGTTCCTTCAAGCATTCTTGAGCTAAAGTTCCTTAACCATTCATCATTGCAAACAACTAGGAGTATCTGTTTCGAGCTTACATGGCCTAACTCTCACTGAATCACGACTGCTCTCCAACTTTGGTCAGTTTTCGAGTCTCTCATTTCTCTAAATCATGTTATGCTTATGATAGAGCTCGCTATGCTGGTCATTCTGAAACTTAAATCATTAAAAATGGTTGAGTATTGTAGAAGTTATGCTGAGTTGAAATTTGATGTGTGAATATGTTTGTGCTTTGATCTTTCTTGTTAGCATGATTCAATGAAAAATGAAGTTAGATTGGTATTGCACATGATTAGACAAGCTGAATGCTATGTTTAATTCCCATTTCTGGGATTTTTGTTCATCATTGATGATGAACATCACTGTAGCGAAAACCCTAAACGTGAAACCCAGGAACGTGTACTGGCTGTTTGGAACTTCATGTTGCATGCTTTTTTACTGTACCATTGCCCCATGACCAATCATATTATTTCGTTTCAGCGGCCAAAACGCAGCGTTTGGTTTAGTGGCATGGGTAATTACAAGTTTGCCATCCTCCGTGCCATTGGTCCCATTAGTTCATGTGGTTTTTAATATTTATTTCAATTTGATACATCATGTTGTAAAAATCATAACTCATTCATTTTAAATCCAAATTTCATGGGAATTTTTGCATTATGTTCTGCTTGATCTCTACTTTTTTATCATGTTTTTTCCTGATTTTTTGGATAAGTGGATTTTATTTGGTATTAGGGTTTTGTTCATGTGTCCATATTTTTTACCTTTTGCCAAAACAATTGAGAAATGATGATGCTTTATCCAATGGCTCCCAAATCTTTTGTGCTTAAACTAGACACATTCATGGTGATTTTGGTTTAGAGTTTGTGAATTTATCTTATCTGGTTGTTGAGTTATGAATTTTTGAATTAGGGTGTGACAATTTGTGTCACACCATTGATGTGCAACTTCATGATTTTTGATACTATGCTTCTTGACCTCAAATTGATGTGAATTTTTGCATGAACCTACTCTTGTATGTCTAGTTTACATGTGAATTTTCTTGGAATTATTTGTGGCATTTCCTAATTGTTTGAGATTTTCTCCCCTGTTTAGTCATATGTTGACTTTTTGTGACACATGTTCCCATATCATTTGTGAAATTCTCATACTTTATTAGATGGACATGAAATTTGACATATGATTACTAGACATCCTAAGATTTGCCATGGTTTTAGTCCCATTCATTTATCATATGTTATCACTGATTTATGATTTTTTGAAGTTGATACATGTTTGGTTGACTTCTTTGAGCATGTTTAAACTTGCCTTGCCTTTCTGATTTTCATTAACTATCTTCCCATGACCCAAATGAGCTGAAATTTGACATGCTTACCATGCTGTGGGTTGTGATTGATCATGATTTATTTGGTGATTTTTGGAAATGTTTGAGATTGATTTTGATTCAAGTCTTGCTGTTGACTTCTATGAGCTTCTAAATGCCATGCTTTGACCTAACTTGTTCATGAAATGATGATGATGATTGATATGAATGTGAAACCAATTGGTATTGTTTCTTGATTGTTTGAATATGATTTTGATTGGATTTCACTTGCTGTTTTGACTTTCTCATCCCCTTTTGACCCTAGGCTTGTCCTAGTGGTCCTGTTGCTCATGTTTAAGTTTGTTGTTTCAGGTTAAGCAACAAATACCCAAAGAGATCAATACAAATTGATTGAGCTTGCTTGATTGTCATGACTAACTTGTTTGTTTTGTAGGTTGATTGGCTCACATGCTTTGAGCCTTGTGCATTGCACATTTAACTGACTGTGTTGATTGTGGATTTCTATCTCATTTTGATTTAACTTTGAATTAAATACTGATGTTGTCTGACTGGTTTCAGGTACTTTTAGTTGCTTATAGTTCTTTAAGAACTTTGCTTTGCTTTGCTTAATAGCAATTTGCATTGAGGTATAACTTCTTATCTTCATGTAGTCTGGAAGACCTGGCCTGTTACTTGGCCAGGCAACTGTCTGAAGTCCTCCTTAAGAGGCGATGTTTGTGACTGTTTACATTTGTCTTTGTACAGAGTCAAAGACCTCCTAAGTGAAGAGTCAATTGGCAGAACCCAAGGGATATGCAACCTATCCCCTGCTATTCTGTGTGTCATCTGCTTTGCTCACATCACTGTGTTGATGCATTGCAGATACAAACCCAAGATCTTGTACCATTGTACAGTTGAGTCAGTTTCAAATGTGTAGAAGGGTTCCCCCTTTCTGAACCCACACATTCTTGTCTTAAGCTCTCCCAGGCCAGGGATAAGAGCTGTGAAGTCTTATCTTCACTCACCTTTCATCTGCTTCACCTTAGCCCCTCAATGGCAAGGTTAAGAGCTAACACTACCCAGTTCCAGTGGTTTGTTTGTTGAGGTTGATATGACCCCTCGACTAAAACCTGACCTTGTTTGAGCCCGTTGCTTGCATATAGTGTGTGCTACTTGTGCTTGTGTGTTTGCTTTAGCTTGCTTCCTGTGCAAGTTAGGTTTAGTTTGACTTGCTTCCTGTGCAAGTTAGGTGTGGCTTGCTTCCTGTGCAAGTCATGATTAGGATAGGCTTGCTTCCTGTGCAAGTTAGCTAGAAACCTTAACTTAGGGATGATTTTGCATGATAACATCTAGGCTCGAGTCGTAGTCTCCCTAGTTGTGTCTCCCTCTGTTATCTGGTTAGGCTAGTCCTGCATCCCTCCGTAGGGGAACTACGTCGCCCTGATCCTCATACCAGATGAGGTACGTAGGCAGGAGATGAGCTGATCTCTCCGGGCGCCTGTGTCTTTGTTTTGTGTTGTCGTGTGCTTGGAAGCTGATGTAAGTCCATCGAGTGGCATTCGGGTTCCAGTGTGGGTTTGTGTTTGGTTCGGATGCTGATGTAAGTCCAGTGATTGGCATTCGGGCTCTATGTTTGCCTCTTTGTGTGTGTTTTGGTCCGGATGCTGATGTAAGCCCAGTGATTGGCATTCAGGCTCCACGTTTGCCTTTGCCGGTCTTTGTTTGTGTGCGTGTCAGCCGAGCTACGAATGCTCTGATTCTTCTCTCGTCCGAGGAGATACGTATGCATAGGATGCGATATCCTAGCGAGCATGTGTCGTTTCCCCAGTCCGAACTACTTCGACTCTGATGTCTATGCCTGATAGACTAAGTAGGCCCAGGATGCGATATTCTGCCGAGTCAGTTTCAGTCTGTTTTCTTGTGTCTCTTTCAGCCAGTGTGTGTGTGTGTTTGAGCAGTGTTTAGCAACCATTTTCCTTTCTATTGTGCGTGGATCCCGTCGAGTACGACGGATGCGTAGGGGTGCTAATACCTTCCCTTCGCATAACCGACTCCCGATCCCATTCTCTTTGGTCGCGAGACCATGTCTTTTCCCAGGTTTACTCTGAGCGTTTCCTTTCCCTCTTTTGGGATAAATAACGCACGGTGGCGGCTCTGTTGTTCTTGTTTCCCCGCCGGTTTTTTCGCGTGATGCGACAGCTGGCGACTCTGCTGGGGACTATAGAGAAGTTGACCTGTGCTGGTCCGTCTTCCCTAAGCGAGTCTCTCCTAGCGCTCTCTAGGTTAGGGTTTTGGTTGCTGTTTGCTGTTGTATTTATTGCATTCATTTGTATATATTTGCATTTACTGTTTGCATTTATTGTTTGCATTAATGTTTGCATTCATATTCATCTGTTCACCTGGCTGGTTGTCTGTTTCTCTCTGTTGGGGTGGGAGTTACATGAGGTAAAAGGCCCAATACCCAGGCCATGAGTGAAATCTAGGATACTTAGGAATAGAGTGATTCATGGGAAGCGGGTGGTATTGCGCCACTTAGCGGAACATTGATATCACGAGCAGTTCAGACCCTGGTGGGATATTATCGTTACATACTTCGGGTGTGTATATGATGATGTTCTGCGAAAGGTTATTTATGCTGCGTTTCTCTCGACCTTACCCTGGCCTAGATGACACCCGTGAGTAGGGAGGGAATGATCATTATTACAGGTACAGTTGGTGACTTGTTGGTGACTTGTTGGTGACTTGTGATCCTGTTGGTGACTATTGGTTCAGAATTTTGGGGTCTCAGATGACTTTGGGTTTCAGATGAATTTGTGGTTCCGAGTTCAAGCCGAAGCTTTGATCCTGTGTTCTGAGAGACACAGCCAACCAGTCCAGTCTGCATCATTTGCATCATAGCATATTTATTTTTCAAAAGAAACGCAATAAAAAAAGATACAAAAAAAAAAGAAAAGAAAAAGAAAAAAGAAAGAAAAGAAAAAAAACTAATCCCTGCATGCATATCATTTCTCAGGTACATTCCAGAGCTTGTTCACTGATAGAGATGGCAACAGTCCCAGAGTTGAAGCGGAAGACTTGTTCCTACAGCTTTCACCGTGAACCTTTGATGTCTCTGATTGAGTTGAGCAACCTTATGACCAGTGGTAACCAGAAGGGGTTTGTCGACCAGTATGGAGATATTCTGACACTGTTGAAGATGGTAGTCGATCCGGTGCCGTTGCAGACTCTTCTACAGTTCTACGACCCAGAGCTTCATTGTTTCACCTTTCAAGATTATCAGTTGGCGCCTACTCTTGAGGAGTACTCCATTCTGCTGAGTGTCCCGGTCCGGTATCAGGTTCCTTTCTTGGATGTGCCCAAGGAGGTTGATTTCAGAGTTGTTGCCAGAGCTCTCCATTTGGGTATCAAGGAAGTCAGTGATAGTTGGAAGTCCAGTGGGGATGTTGTAGGATTGCCTTTGAAGTTTCTGTTGAGTGTCCCGGTCCGGTATCAGGTTCCTTTCTTGGATGTGCCCAAGGAGGTTGATTTCAGAGTTGTTGCCAGAGCTCTCCATTTGGGTATCAAGGAAGTCAGTGATAGTTGGAAGTCCAGTGGGGATGTTGTAGGATTGCCTTTGAAGTTTCTGTTGAGGGTAGCTAGAGAAGAAGCAGAGAAGGGAAGTTGGGAAGCCTTTCATGCTCAGTTGGCCGTCATGATCTATGGGATCGTCCTGTTTCCGAGTATGCCCAATTTTGTTGACTATGCTGCAGTCAGTATTTTCATTGGAGGAAATCCAGTTCCTACCCTATTAGCTGACACTTACTATGCTATTCACAGTAGGCATGGTAAGGGTGGGGCTATCAGGTGTTGTCTCCCGCTTTTGCTCAGATGGTTCTTGTCTCTCCTGCCAGTCAGTGGACCTTTTGTGGATGCTCAGAGCACGCATAAGTGGACTCGGAGGGTTATGTCTCTTACTTCCTATGATATCAGGTGGCAATCTTACCGGATGGATGTGCGTAACGTCATTATGAGCTGTGGAGGATTCCGTAATGTGCCACTCATAGGGACTAGGGGTTGCATCAATTACAACCCGGTTCTTTCTCTCCGCCAGTTGGGGTTTGTAATGAAGGGAAGACCACTTGAGGCTGAGGTAGCAGAAAGTGTGTATTTTGAGAAGCAAAGCGACCCGGCCAGATTGGAGCAGATAGGGAGAGCTTGGAAGTCTATTGGTATGAAGGATGGATCTGTCTTAGGGAAGAAGTTTGCCGTTGCTATGCCCGATTACACTGATTGGGTCAAGGAGAGAGTAGAAACTTTGTTGTTACCCTACGATAGGATGGAGCCGTTGCAGGAGCAACCACCTTTGATCCTTGCTGAGAGTGTGCCTGCGGAGCACTACAAGCAAGCCCTGATGGAGAATCGCCGTTTGAGAGAGAAGGAGCAAGATACCCAGATGGAGCTGTATAAAGCCAAAGCTGATAGTTTGAATTTGGCTCATCAACTCAAAGGAGTGCGAGGAGAAGATGTCAGCAGACTGAGAAGCAAGAAGAGATCCTACGAGGAGATGGAGAGCATGTTAGATGCAGAACACCGGGAGTGCTTGAGGTTGCAGAGAGTTGAGGCCAGCTATCAGAAGAAGATCAGAGACTTGGAGAAGCAACTCAGAGATAAAGACATCCAGTTGAAGAAGGAAGTAGACTTGAGACAGGCATCAGAGAACCACCTTGGAGGAGAAGTGGTAGAGCTTAGACGACAACTGAAGGAGAAGATCACTCTTTTGCCAGAATGTTCAGAATGTGACCTGTTGATAGACCAGTGTCAGTACTTGAAGACTCTCATTCCGGGAGGCCGTTTGTCTTAGCTGGTATCTTTGATATGTATGTTGAGAATCACCTCCAGGCTTGTTGGATGGGATTCATTGTTGTACTCCGATTGTTTGGATTTTCTTTGTCGACTTTGTTGTATGATCCTGTTACTCATATAGATGAGGTTGTTGGTTTCACCTTGTACTCATCACTCTTGTGTATGTTGTTTCTGTGCTTCTATGTTGTTCTTGCTGCAGGTTGCCATCTTTTGAGGATGACTCAGGCTCTTTGAATGCCTGAGGAATGAACATATCATGTGCATCATACGCATCATTAGCACCATACTCATATCATTTTGCATAACAGGTGTTCTTGGTCGTGACTTCTCACTCTTGGTTCCTGTTCAGGCAGGATAGCTGATCAACGTACGCACCGCTACTCAACAAGACTGAATCAACAGAGAGGTATGGATCAAGTTCAAGCTGAGTTGGCTGAGATGAAGGCTAACATGGCCCAGTTCATGAATATGATGCAAGGGGTTGCACAAGGTCAAGAAGAACTTCGAGCCATGGTTCAGAGACAAGAGGCTGCAATTCCACCGGTCAACCATGCTCCGCCAGAGGGAGGCCCGGTCAATGATAATAATGTTGCTGCTGCTGTACCCATCAACAACTATGCTGTAGGTGATGAGTTGGGGGGTATTCGAATCAACGGTCAACCTATTGCTCCAGATGCCGCTAATGCCAGAGAAGTCCGTGCCCCGGCCCGTAATCCTGCTCCGATTGTTGACAGACAAGAGGATATGTTCACTCTGCTCAGTGAAGACGAAGATGTTCTGGGAAGGGTTGATGAGAGGGATCGTAAAGTTGATGCCCTTGCTGAGAAAATTAGAGCTATGGAATGTCAGAATTCTCTCGGTTTTGATGTTACCAATATGGGGTTGGTGGAAGGTTTGAGAATCCCTTACAAGTTCAAAGCACCGTCCTTCGATAAATACAACGGTACTTCTTGCCCTCGCACCCATGTGCAGGCTTATTATCGAAAAATCTCTGCGTATACCGATGATGAAAAGATGTGGATGTATTTTTTCCAAGATAGTCTATCTGGGGCTTCTTTGGACTGGTACATGGAATTAAAGAGAGATTCGATCCGATGCTGGAGGGATCTGGGTGAGGCCTTCTTGAGGCAATATAAACATAACATGGACATGGCGCCTAGCCGGACTCAGCTGCAGAGTCTATGTCAGAAATCCGGAGAGAGCTTCAAGGAGTACGCCCAGAGGTGGCGTGAACTGGCTGCTAGAGTTCAACCCCCTATGCTGGAGAGGGAGTTGACAGATATGTTTATCGGTACTCTTCAGGGTGTGTTTATGGACCGGATGGGGAGCTGCCCATTCGGTAGTTTTTCTGATGTTGTCATTTGTGGAGAGAGGACTGAGAGCTTGATTAAAACTGGGAAGATCCAAGATGCTGGTTCCTCTTCTTCTAAGAAGCCGTTTGCTGGGGCACCTCGTCGAAGAGAGGGTGAAACTAATGCTGTTCAATACCGCAGAGATCAGAACAGAAGTCAACGCTGTCAGGTTGCTGCAGTGACCATTCCGGCACCTCAACCTCGTCAACAACAACAACAAAGAGTTCAACAACCGCAACAACAACAACAGCAACGTCCGTATCAGCCCAGACAAAGGATGCCTGATCGACGTTTTGATTCGCTACCCATGTCGTACGCCGAACTGCTGCCCGAACTACTCAGGTTGGGGTTGGTTGAGTTGCGTACAATGGCTCCGCCTACAGTATTGCCTCCTGGGTACGACGCCAACGTCCGTTGTGACTTTCACTCTGGGGCACCAGGGCATCATACTGAGAAGTGTCGGGCTCTCCAGCACAAGGTCCAAGATTTGATCGATGCCAAGGCGATCAACTTCGCTCCAGTGCCTAACGTCGTAAACAACCCTATGCCTCAGCATGGTGGGCATAGAGTGAACAATATTGAGGGGAAAGAAGCTGAAGATCTGGTTGTTAATGTTGATGATGTTCAGACTTCTCTGCTAGTTGTGAAGGGCCGTCTGCTGAATGGGGGTGTCTACTCGGGCTGTGATGAGGATTGTTTGGGCTGTGCAGAATCTGAGAATGGTTGCGACCAGTTAAGGGCCGGTATCCAGGGTATGATGGATGAGGGTTGTTTGCAATTCAGTAGGGCTGTAAAAGATCGTGGAACAGTGTCAACTATCACCATTTACTTTAAACCGTCTGAAGAACGTGGACAAAGGGTCGTTAGTGCACCTGCAACAAATGGTACCCCAGTTACCATTTCCGTGCCTGTAACCATCAGTGCTCCAACTACTATCGTTGCGTCTGGAAGAAGGGCTGTTGAGAATAGTAGAGCCGTGCCGTGGAAGTATGATAATGCTTACCGCAGTAACAGAAGGGCTGAAAGTCAGACGAGACCAGTGAATCAAGCTCCAGTGACAATTGGTTTACCGAATAGAGTTCCTGCAACTGTTGGTCCGGCTGTGGATAATGTAGGGGGTCCAGGAGGTTTTACCAGAAGCGGTCGTCTGTTCGCACCGCAGCCTTTGAGGGACAATAATGCTGAGGCTCTCGCCAAAGCAAAGGGTAAGCAAGCTGTGGTTGAGGAAGAACCTGTCCAGAAGGAAGCGCCCGAGGGGTCATTTGAGAAGGACGTGGAGGAGTTTATGAAAATAATCAAGAAGAGTGACTACAAGATTGTAGATCAGTTGAATCAAACTCCGTCCAAGATTTCTATACTTTCACTGTTGTTGTGCTCTGAGGCACACCGTAATGCCTTGCTGAAGATGTTGAATCTGGCTTACGTGCCTCAGGAGATTTCTGTCAATCAACTGGAGGGTGTGATGGCCAATGTGAGCACCAGGCATGGTGTAGGATTCACCAACCTGGACTTACCGCCTGAAGGGCGGAACCATAACAAAGCCTTGCACATCACCATGGAGTGCAAGGGGGCAGTGTTGTCTCACGTATTGGTAGACACCGGGTCGTCGCTGAATGTGCTGCCTAAGCAGATTCTGAAGAAGATTGATGTGGAAGGGTTTGTGCTTACTCCCAGTGACCTGATCGTTCGTGCTTTCGACGGCTCCAAACGTTCTGTGTGTGGGGAAGTTACCTTGCCTGTGAAGATAGGTCCTGAGGTATTCGATATCATCTTCTATGTTATGGACATCCAGCCCGCCTATAGTTGTTTATTGGGGCGTCCATGGATTCATGCAGCAGGGGCAGTCTCGTCGACTCTCCATCAAAAGCTCAAGTATGTCTGGAACGGTCAGATTGTGACTGTGTGCGGTGAAGAAGAGATTCTGGTGAGTCATCTATCCTCGTTCAAATATGTTGAGGTGGATGGCGAGATCCACGAAACCTTATGCCAGGCGTTTGAGACTGTGGCTCTTGAGAAAGTGGCGTACGCTGAGCAGAGGAAGCCAGGTGCTTCAATTACTTCTTACAAGCAGGCTAAGGAGGTTGTTGATTCTGGCAAAGCTGAAGGCTGGGGCAAGATGGTGGAGTTGCCTGTCAAAGAAGACAAATTTGGCGTTGGTTATGAGCCTCTCCAAGCAGAGCAGAATGGTCAAGCGGGTCCGAGTACCTTTACCAGCGCTGGGCTGATGAATCATGGCGACGTCTCTGCAACCGGTAGTGAAGACTGTGACAGTGATTGTGATTTGGACAACTGGGTTCGCCCGTGTGCACCAGGGGGGTCTATCAACAACTGGACGGCTGAAGAAGTGGTTCAAGTTACTCTTCTGACAGAGTAATTTTCTGTTGTTTTGTCATTTTGCATGAAAATCCTACGATCTGCCCAAGGCGTAGTGATTCATTGTAGGGCCTCATCATGTTTTAATGATTATCATTAATGAAGGACATTTTTTGCAATCAAACTTTGTGATCCCTGTCTTTCTATTTTTTGTTTTCATCTTTTTTCAAAAACAATAAAAATGGCAATGTTTTTGTTTTTTGTGACTTTATTGAACTCTTTTTCTAAAACAAAGCATTAAACATGCAGAAGCGATCTTATGGCATTCACTATGAACAGTTCTGTTATGGCTCAGTATGATTTCGACAATCCCATCTACCAAGCTGAAGAGGAGAGTGAGGAAGACTGTGAACTTCCTGCAGAATTGGTCAGATTGCTGAAGCAGGAGGAAAGGGTCATCCAACCTCATCAGGAGGAGTTGGAGGTTGTTAATTTGGGTACTGAGGACGCCAAAAGAGAAATCAAGATTGGGGCTGCTTTAGAGGACTCTGTCAAGAGGAGGCTGATTGAGATGCTGAGAGAATATGTGGAGATATTCGCCTGGTCATATCAAGATATGCCTGGGTTAGATACAGACATTGTGGTGCATCGATTACCTCTTAGAGAAGGATGTCCTTCGGTCAAGCAGAAGCTTCGTAGAACGAGTCCTGACATGGCAACTAAGATCAAGGAAGAGGTTCAGAAGCAGTGGGATGGGTTTTTTGGCTGTTACAAGTTATCCCCCATGGGTGGCCAACATCGTTCCTGTGCCGAAGAAGGATGGCAAAGTCAGAATGTGTGTCGATTACCGGGATTTGAATAGAGCGAGTCCGAAAGATGATTTCCCATTACCTCACATTGATGTATTGGTTGATAATACGGCTCAATCCTCGGTATTCTCTTTCATGGATGGTTTCTCTGGATATAATCAGATCAAGATGGCGCCAGAGGACATGGAAAAGACGACATTCATTACACCTTGGGGCACGTTCTGCTATAAGGTGATGCCATTTGGGCTAAAGAATGCTGGTGCTACCTATCAGAGGGCAATGACGACTCTTTTTCATGACATGATGCACAAAGAAATTGAAGTGTACGTAGATGATATGATTGCGAAGTCGCAGACAGAAGAGGAGCACCTGGTTAATTTGCAGAAGCTGTTTGACCGGTTGAGAAAGTTCAAGCTGAGGTTGAATCCGAACAAGTGTACGTTTGGGGTGAGATCAGGGAAGCTTTTAGGCTTCATTGTCAGTGAGAAAGGGATTGAGGTTGATCCAGCAAAAGTCAAAGCTATTCAAGAGATGCCTGAACCAAAAACGGAGAAGCAAGTCCGTGGGTTTTTAGGGAGATTGAACTACATTGCAAGGTTCATATCTCACCTAACTGCCACGTGCGAACCAATTTTCAAACTGCTTAGAAAGAATCAGGCGATCAAGTGGAATGATGACTGTCAGAAAGCTTTTGACAAGATAAAGAGTATTTACAGAAACCTCCAATCCTTATACCTCCAGTTCCAGGGAGACCTCTGATAATGTACCTGTCAGTGACTGAGAACTCGATGGGGTGTGTATTGGGACAGCATGACGAGTCTGGTCGAAAAGAGCATGCCATATACTACCTTAGCAAAAAGTTTACCGACTGTGAAACAAGATATTCACTGCTCGAGAAAACTTGCTGTGCTTTGGCCTGGGCTGCTCGCCGACTGAGGCAGTATATGTTGAACCATACTACCTTATTGATTTCTAAGATGGATCCAGTGAAGTACATCTTTGAGAAACCGGCTCTCACCGGACGCGTTGCTCGTTGGCAGATGATTCTAACAGAATATGATATTCAGTACACGTCACAAAAGGCCATCAAAGGTAGTATTCTGTCAGACTACCTCGCCGAGCAACCGATTGAAGATTATCAGCCTATGATGTTTGAATTCCCTGATGAAGACATCATGTATCTTAAGATGAAAGATTGCGAAGAGCCTCTTGTCGAGGAAGGACCGGATCCGGATGACAAATGGACACTGATGTTTGATGGGGCTGTGAATATGAACGGTAACGGTGTTGGGGCAGTATTGATCAATCCTAAAGGTGCTCATATACCTTTTTCTGCCAGATTGACGTTTGACGTCACCAACAACGAAGCTGAGTATGAGGCTTGTATCATGGGGATAGAAGAAGCCATTGATCTGAGGATCAAAACTCTTGACATATTTGGAGATTCCGCTCTAGTGGTCAATCAAGTCAATGGAGATTGGAATACGAATCAGCCGCATTTGATTCCGTATAGAGATTACACCAGAAGAATACTGACGTTCTTCAAGAAGGTGAAGTTGTATCATGTCCCCCGGGATGAGAATCAAATGGCTGATGCCTTGGCTACTTTGTCGTCTATGATCAAAGTTCATTGGTGGAATCATGTGCCACATGTTGCGGTGAATCGACTCGAGAGGCCTGCGTATGTGTTTGCAGCCGAGTCTGTTGTGATTGATGAGAAGCCGTGGTATTATGACATCAAGAACTTCCTCAAGACTCAGGAGTATCCTGAAGGTGCGTCGAAGAATGACAAGAAAACCCTGAGAAGGCTAGCTGGAAGCTTCTATTTGAATCAGGATGATGTGCTGTATAAGAGAAACTTTGACATGGTCTTGCTCAGATGCGTGGACAGACCCGAGGCAGACATGTTAATGCAGGAAGTTCATGAAGGTTCCTTCGGTACTCATGCCGGCGGACATGCAATGGCTAAGAAATTGTTGAGAGCGGGTTATTACTGGATGACTATGGAATCCGATTGTTTCAAGTATGCTCGGAAGTGCCATAAGTGTCAAATTTATGCTGATAAGGTGCATGTACCACCAAGCCCTCTGAATGTCATGAATTCGCCTTGGCCGTTTGCCATGTGGGGCATTGATATGATTGGGAAGATTGAGCCTACTGCTTCGAATGGACATCGCTTCATCTTGGTTGCGATTGACTATTTCACCAAATGGGTGGAAGCAGCTTCCTATGCTAACGTTACCAAACAAGTGGTTACCCGGTTCATCAAGAAAGAAATCATCTGTCGTTATGGAGTTCCTGAGAGAATCATCACTGACAATGGTTCGAATCTCAATAACAAGATGATGAAAGAGCTTTGTAAAGATTTCAAGATTGAACATCACAATTCTTCTCCTTACAGACCGAAGATGAATGGTGCTGTAGAAGCGGCAAACAAGAATATCAAGAAGATTGTGCAGAAGATGGTCGTTACGTACAAGGATTGGCATGAGATGCTGCCTTTCGCTTTGCATGGGTACCGTACCTCAGTACGTACGTCGACCGGGGCAACCCCTTACTCCCTTGTGTATGGTATGGAAGCTGTCCTACCTGTTGAAGTGGAGATTCCTTCTCTGAGAGTTTTATTGGATGTCAAGCTGGACGAAGCCGAGTGGATTCGAACAAGGTTTAACGAGTTGAGCCTTATCGAAGAGAGACGGCTAGCAGCTGTATGCCATGGACAGTTGTATCAGCGAAGGATGAAGCGAGCCTTTGATCAGAAAGTGCGTCCTCGAAGCTATCAGATCGGTGATCTAGTTTTGAAGAGGATCCTCCCTCCCGGTGCAGATAACAGGGGCAAGTGGACTCCTAATTATGAAGGTCCATATGTTGTGAAAAAGGTATTCTCCGGTGGAGCCTTGATGCTTACAACTATGGATGGTGAAGATTTTCCGTCTCCTGTTAACTCAGATGTAGTCAAAAAATACTTCGCATAAATTGACCCGCTGGACAAAAAGAAAAAAGAGTCCAGGCAAAAAATGGGCATCCCGGCGAACCAAAAAACAGAAAAAAAGGTTCGGGCAAAAATTAGGGATAAAATGAAAAGAATTTGTACACCCGGTAAGTCGAAAACCCGCAAGGGCGGCTTAGGCAAAAATGGGTATCCCGGTGGATTGAAAACCCGAAAGGGCGATCCAGCCAAAAGAGGGATTAAAGCGAAGACTACAGTCTGAGTTGTCTGTACTTCATCAAGCTTTGTCGTCTGCCATCTCGAAAGATGTGATCCGTCCAGTCATTCTTCTCAGAAAGCAAGGAGTTGGGAGGAAAACTGATGATCTGTGAGTTATAACAGAATTGGGAAATAGTGGATGTCGTGTTCACATTGCCATTAGGATAGATCTTTCCTTTTGTGCGCAATTACCTCTTTCTAGGAATTGCCTCCCAATGTATTTGCCTTTTCAGGCGCATTTTCAATCAATAAAAGTCGTTATTCAGATAAATGGCTCTTTTGTTTTTATTTTTACTGTTTTGTTTGCAAGAATGTCCGAATTTTTGATAAGCATTGCATATAAGAACATGAAGGCTACACAATAACGTGCAAAAAGACAAAACATTTGAAAATCATTTTGAATGTTGAGGACACTTGAGCGTATCTTGTCCATGTATCCCCTGGGGGCATTTTGTTGTGCTGTTTTTCAGATTGGCATCTGTGAGGACGTTTCCTCAGCAGATATTTTCCCCAAGCAAGTTTGGAAGCTATCAGAGCTATGTTCCCCTGCGGAGACGTCTGTGGATAGTGCCTTCTATTCCCCAACAGATCTAAGGATTGCCTATCCCCCAGCAGGCCTGTATTTGCCGATTTCCTCCCTGAGTGAGGCAGGTTCATTGAAATTTATCTCCAGCATTTATCCTATCTGTGGACTGAAGGATATCCCCAGCGGAGTTTACCTTTCCCCAGCAGCAGTGTTATTCTCCAACATGAGTGAGAAGTCGTTGCTCTCCCTGCAAAGTCTCCCCGCAGAGTTGGAGTACCCGATCAGTTTTGGCTCCCCAGCCGGAGTTTTTCATCATTTTTGCATTTTTGCATTTTTAGTGATCATTGCATCCTCAAACTGCGTAGCATTCCCATTCAATATGGAGCATTACGCCATAGAAAAATTCAAACATATGCATTCATGTGTTAACCTCACCAGACCGTATCCCCGACAGAGGCGGATCATTTCATTCAACATCAGCACAGCAAGTCTGCTACAGTTGCTCTTAACAGCATTCAGGATTGATATCCCCACAGAGGTTTATTACCTCACCCGTTGGTGACAGAAAGTTTGTTTCTCCCCAATGAGACCCCCCAGCAAGTGGTCAACCTTGCCTTGACATATCTAAGATACCAGTAAGTGTCATGCCAGCACCCGCGTGTGTTTCTTTGTTTGGTGTCGGTACACACCATTGTTTCGGTGTCGGTAAACATCGAGTATTCTCCCCAGTCATCAGTAAATGTCTGGTCATTTTGGTGTCGGTAAACATCATCTTTCGATGTTGGTGAACATCGAGTCTCACCCCAGTCATCGGTAAATGTCTGGTCATTTTTTGATGTCGGTAAACATCATCTTTCGATGTCGGTAAACATCGAGTCTTTTCTGCAGTCATCGGTAAATGTCTGGTCATCATTTTTGGTGTCGGTAAACACCATTGTTTCGGTGTCTGTAACCATCGGGTTTTCTCCCCAGTCATCGGTAAATGTCTGGTCATTTTTTGATGTCGGTAAACATCATCTTTCGATGTCGGTAAACATCGAGTCTTTTCTGCAGTCATCGGTAAATGTCTGATAATCCCCAGCTAGAGATCCCCAGTAGAGTCATCGGTAAATGTCCTATCTGGTTTCCAGTTGCAAATATTTGTTTTTTCCCTTAGTGAAGTGTTCCCCGGTCATCGGTAAATGTCTGGTCGTTTGTTTTGATGTCGGTAAACATCATCTTTCGATGTCGGTAAACGTCGAGTCTCATCCCAGTCATCGGTAAATGTCTGATAATCCCCAGCTAGAGATCCCCAGTAGAGTCATCGGTAAATGTCCTATCTGGTTTCCAGTTGCAAATATTTGTTTTTTCCCTTAGTGAAGTGTTCCCCGGTCATCGGTAAATGTCTGGTCGTTTGTTTTGATGTCGGTAAACATCATCTTTCGATGTCGGTAAACGTCGAGTCTCATCCCAGTCATCGGTAAATGTCTGGTCATGCTTTGTTTCCTTGTTGATAAAATCAAGATCCCCAGAAGTCGTCGGTAAACGTCTTGTCTGATTACACCACAAAGATTTTGTTCCTCCCCAAGTGGAGACGCCATCGGTAAATGGCCCTGTATGCTTCGATATCAGTAAATATTGAATGCCCAGTTTTATCCGCCATCGGTAAATGGCCCCGTTTTCTTCGATATCGGTAAATATCGGATCCCTAGTTGCAGTAGCCATCGGTAAATGGTCGAGTTGAAGTTGATATCGGTAAATGTCAAGTTTCTTTGAAGCCACCATCGGTAAATGGTTTTGCTTCCTTTTACATCAGAAGTTGTTTCCCAGCAGCCATCGGTAAATGGTCTTGCTGAAGTTGATATCGGTAAATATCAAGTTACCAGTTTCTAACCATCGGTAAATGGTTTCGCCTTTCTGAAGTTGTCAATTGCAGGCGTCATCGGTAAATGACGTGGTTCTTCTTGTATCATATCCGGCAGAGTGCAAATTTCTACGATTCTTGGTATTCAATCCCTGTTTACCCTGAAAGTCTGACAGCCGTTGCTATCATCCGTTCGGGTTCCCAGCTGATTGAATAGGGGCAGCTGTAACACCTCAAATTTGCACCTATCATTGTACATACATTCTCATATTAGGTCATAGCATAACATGGTCCACTGCATAGCATTGCATTGTCCCATCTGTCTCAAGTACAAGATCATCAGAAGAATTAGGTCAAACTGGTCAGGAGATCAGTCAGTCAAGCAAGCAAGTGCAATTCTCATTTAAGCCAAGGCCCTAGGGTTGGTCCAACATGTTCACATGACCTAGGGGTCCTTTTGGAGTGTTTTGGTCAAGGATTGGATGTTCAGAAGTCATCAGTCATGGCTCAGTTCACCAGAAACCCTAAAAGTCAAACTTGGTCAACTGTGTCTGATTTTATGGTTTTGATGGTGGGATTTGGTTTGAGAGAGCTTATTCATGTCCAGATAGGCCTCATATATCATGACAAACATCATCATGGAAGAATTTGAAGCCAGATCAGAAATTTCCAAAAATAGAAACTGGACCTGTAACTGAAACTTGCCAAAAATGGAAACTTCTTGATCCCAAACTTACATCATGATACAAGCTTCAAATGAATTTTTGCCTAACATGAAAGTTGAAGATCTTGTTCTCCCATTTCCAAAAAGTCCAAGAACACTCAATTCCCATGTATGGTTGGCAAGTTATGATCAATTCATTCTCCAAAATTTTTGAACTTCAAAAGGCCATATCTCTCAAACCATTTGGCCAAATTGGGTGGGGTTTTTTGCTACAAGTCACATTTGATGCCCTCTTTCCAAATATGCAACCACCATGCATCAAAACATTACCAATCAAAATGGCATTTTTGGACTTGCATGAATTAATTTCAAGTGAGGTTGAAAAATGAGTTTCAAAATTAACCACTTCCAACCAATTCTACCAATCAAATATGTTCAGAAATCATATTTTGGACATGTTCAAGGCCCATTTTCGTGCAGTACATACACCCATTACCAACTTGCTTGAAAATTGGCAAAAGGACACTTTTCACCAACTCCATTCCACTTTTTCATGAACCTTGATTAAGTACCATTGAACAGAGTATATATTCATCATTTTCTCTCTGAAGGAAACCCTAGCAGCCACCATTTACAAACAGAAAATCATTTTTCTCTCAAACACCATTTTTCCACTTTTGCATTTTTCTGCCAAGAACACCAAAGAACTCGAGTCTTGCTTGCTTGTTCCATCACCCATTAACCATTTGGAAGCTATTGTGAGCCTCACATCCCAACTGTAAGCAAAAGAAAGGCAGCTGCAATATCAACATCCTTCCATGGCAGATTCGATTTGGGGTTCCTTCAAGCATTCTTGAGCTAAAGTTCCTTAACCATTCATCATTGCAAACAACTAGGAGTATCTGTTTCGAGCTTACATGGCCTAACTCTCACTGAATCACGACTGCTCTCCAACTTTGGTCAGTTTTCGAGTCTCTCATTTCTCTAAATCATGTTATGCTTATGATAGAGCTCGCTATGCTGGTCATTCTGAAACTTAAATCATTAAAAATGGTTGAGTATTGTAGAAGTTATGCTGAGTTGAAATTTGATGTGTGAATATGTTTGTGCTTTGATCTTTCTTGTTAGCATGATTCAATGAAAAATGAAGTTAGATTGGTATTGCACATGATTAGACAAGCTGAATGCTATGTTTAATTCCCATTTCTGGGATTTTTGTTCATCATTGATGATGAACATCACTGTAGCGAAAACCCTAAACGTGAAACCCAGGAACGTGTACTGGCTGTTTGGAACTTCATGTTGCATGCTTTTTTACTGTACCATTGCCCCATGACCAATCATATTATTTCGTTTCAGCGGCCAAAACGCAGCGTTTGGTTTAGTGGCATGGGTAATTACAAGTTTGCCATCCTCCGTGCCATTGGTCCCATTAGTTCATGTGGTTTTTAATATTTATTTCAATTTGATACATCATGTTGTAAAAATCATAACTCATTCATTTTAAATCCAAATTTCATGGGAATTTTTGCATTATGTTCTGCTTGATCTCTACTTTTTTATCATGTTTTTTCCTGATTTTTTGGATAAGTGGATTTTATTTGGTATTAGGGTTTTGTTCATGTGTCCATATTTTGTACCTTTTGCCAAAACAATTGAGAAATGATGATGCTTTATCCAATGGCTCCCAAATTTTTTGTGCTTAAACTAGACACATTCATGGTGATTTTGGTTTAGAGTTTGTGAATTTATCTTATCTGGTTGTTGAGTTATGAATTTTTGAATTAGGGTGTGACAATTTGTGTCACACCATTGATGTGCAACTTCATGATTTTTGATACTATGCTTCTTGACCTCAAATTGATGTGAATTTTTGCATGAACCTACTCTTGTATGTCTAGTTTACATGTGAATTTTCTTGGAATTATTTGTGGCATTTCCTAATTGTTTGAGATTTTCTCCCCTGTTTAGTCATATGTTGACTTTTTGTGACACATGTTCCCATATCATTTGTGAAATTCTCATACTTTATTAGATGGACATGAAATTTGACATATGATTACTAGACATCCTAAGCTTTGCCATGGTTTTAGTCCCATTCATTTATCATATGTTATCACTGATTTATGATTTTTTGAAGTTGATACATGTTTGGTTGACTTCTTTGAGCATGTTTAAACTTGCCTTGCCTTTCTGATTTTCATTAACTATCTTCCCATGACCCAAATGAGCTGAAATGTGACATGCTTACCATGCTGTGGGTTGTGATTGATCATGATTTATTTGGTGATTTTTGGAAATGTTTGAGATTGATTTTGATTCAAGTCTTGCTGTTGACTTCTATGAGCTTCTAAATGCCATGCTTTGACCTAACTTGTTCATGAAATGATGATGATGATTGATATGAATGTGAAACCAATTGGTATTGTTTCTTGATTGTTTGAATATGATTTTGATTGGATTTCACTTGCTGTTTTGACTTTCTCATCCCCTTTTGACCCTAGGCTTGTCCTAGTGGTCCTGTTGCTCATGTTTAAGTTTGTTGTTTTAGGTTAAGCAACAAATACCCAAAGAGATCAATACAAATTGATTGAGCTTGCTTGATTGTCATGACTAACTTGTTTGTTTTGTAGGTTGATTGGCTCACATGCTTTGAGCCTTGTGCATTGCACATTTAACTGACTGTGTTGATTGTGGATTTCTATCTCATTTTGATTTAACTTTGAATTAAATACTGATGTTGTCTGACTGGTTTCAGGTACTTTTAGTTGCTTATAGTTCTTTAAGAACTTTGCTTTGCTTTGCTTAATAGCAATTTGCATTGAGGTATAACTTCTTATCTTCATGTAGTCTGGAAGACCTGGCCTGTTACTTGGCCAGGCAACTGTCTGAAGTCCTCCTTAAGAGGCGATGTTTGTGACTGTTTACATTTGTCCTTGTACAGAGTCAAAGACCTCCTAAGTGAAGAGTCAATTGGCAGAACCCAAGGGATATGCAACCTATCCCCTGCTATTCTGTGTGTCATCTGCTTTGCTCACATCACTGTGTTGATGCATTGCAGATACAAACCCAAGATCTTGTACCATTGTACAGTTGAGTCAGTTTCAAATGTGTAGAAGGGTTCCCCCTTTCTGAACCCACACATTCTTGTCTTAAGCTCTCCCAGGCCAGGGATAAGAGCTATGAAGTCTTATCTTCACTCACCTTTCATCTGCTTCACCTTAGCCCCTCAATGGCAAGGTTAAGAGCTAACACTACCCAGTTCCAGTGGTTTGTTTGTTGAGGTTGATATGACCCCTCGACTAAAACCTGACCTTGTTTGAGCCCGTTGCTTGCATATAGTGTGTGCTACTTGTGCTTGTGTGTTTGCTTTAGCTTGCTTCCTGTGCAAGTTAGGTTTAGTTTGACTTGCTTCCTGTGCAAGTTAGGTGTGGCTTGCTTCCTGTGCAAGTCATGATTAGGATAGGCTTGCTTCCTGTGCAAGTTAGCTAGAAACCTTAACTTAGGGATGATTTTGCATGATAACATCTAGGCTCGAGTCGTAGTCTCCCTAGTTGTGTCTCCCTCTGTTATCTGGTTAGGCTAGTCCTGCATCCCTCCGTAGGGGAACTACGTCGCCCTGATCCTCATACCAGATGAGGTACGTAGGCAGGAGATGAGCTGATCTCTCCGGGCGCCTGTGTCTTTGTTTTGTGTTGTCGTGTGCTTGGAAGCTGATGTAAGTCCATCGAGTGGCATTCGGGTTCCAGTGTGGGTTTGTGTTTGGTTCGGATGCTGATGTAAGTCCAGTGATTGGCATTCGGGCTCTATGTTTGCCTCTTTGTGTGTGTTTTGGTCCGGATGCTGATGTAAGCCCAGTGATTGGCATTCAGGCTCCACGTTTGCCTTTGCCGGTCTTTGTTTGTGTGCGTGTCAGCCGAGCTACGAATGCTCTGATTCTTCTCTCGTCCGAGGAGATACGTATGCATAGGATGCGATATCCTAGCGAGCATGTGTCGTTTCCCCAGTCCGAACTACTTCGACTCTGATGTCTATGCCTGATAGACTAAGTAGGCCCAGGATGCGATATTCTGCCGAGTCAGTTTCAGTCTGTTTTCTTGTGTCTCTTTCAGCCAGTGTGTGTGTGTGTTTGAGCAGTGTTTAGCAACCATTTTCCTTTCTATTGTGCGTGGATCCCGTCGAGTACGACGGATGCGTAGGGGTGCTAATACCTTCCCTTCGCATAACCGACTCCCGATCCCATTCTCTTTGGTCGCGAGACCATGTCTTTTCCCAGGTTTACTCTGAGCGTTTCCTTTCCCTCTTTTGGGATAAATAACGCACGGTGGCGGCTCTGTTGTTCTTGTTTCCCCGCTGGTTTTTTCGCGTGATGCGACAGCTAGCATACGGTCCATCCTGATTCATCTCAACATATGACTCCTTCAACTCAGATGCGATCTAACGTACGATCCATTCCGACCTTCAACAACTCCAATACGGTCCAGCATACGACCCATTTGGACCTTCAAGGCCTCGGGTGCTACCTAGCCTACGGTACCTTCTGAAGTGTAGTCTGGCGTATGACTACCCTTTTATTATCAGATGCAGCCTAACAGACGGCTCGTTCTGCTACTCAGAGACGGTCTAGCTTACGACCCGCTTGGAGGTTCATCCCCTCAAATGCTACCTAGCGTACGGTACATTCTGAAGTGTAGTCTGGCGTATGACTACCCCCTTCATCATCAGGTATAGCCTAACGGACGGCTCAGTCTACAACTCAGATACGATCTAGCATACGATCCATTCTGATCCTTCACCCCCCAGTAACGATACAGCCTAACGGACGGCTCGTTCCGCAACTCAGATACGATCTAGCGTACGATCCATTCTGATCCTTTATCCCCAGCAGTGTATGACTCATTCGGATTCTTATCTCATTTTGATTCGGCACAACATATTACTCCTCCAACAATACGGTCTAGCGTACGACCCATTCGGATCTTCATTCCTCAGATACTACCTAGCGTACGATACATCCCGAGGTGTAGTCTAGCGTACGACTACTTTTCGTCAGATACAGCCTAACAGACGGCCCATTCTGCAACTCAGATACGATCTAGCGTACGATCCATTCTGATCCTTTATCCCCAGCGGCGTATGACCCATTCTAACTCCCCAGTGAAGTCGACGGCCTAATGAATGACTCACTATACGGTCTGGCGTATGACCCAGTGACACCCATGACTTCAGATATCTTCTAACGTACGACGCACTCTGAAGCTCACATCATCAAACTTCCTAGATGGCATCTTTAAGCCCATCTCCATCAAGACTAACTAATTGACAAGTGCAAATTTTTGGGGCGTTCTAAGTGTTCAATAATCTTCCACCTCCAGACCACGAATGGCGTACATACCATTCTGACTCTCTCGGTTCAAGAATATTGAACAGGGGCAGCTGTCATACCCCAAAATTTGCCCATTAATATTTTAAGACATTTTTCAGGGCACTCTGACTCATTTTTATGACACTGATCTTAAAGGAACGAAGGCCCAGCTCACGAATGGCCTAATCCAGAAAATCGCCCAAACTGGCCTGTTCGCTACACGTTCGCTACACGCTCGCCTAGCGAACGTTCGCTACACGCTCGCCTAGCGAACGTTCGCTACACGTTCGCTACCCGCTCGCCTAGCGAAGCTGACAGATAACAGAAAATTCTGGGCTTCACTCTGAGCCCATTAGGTCACAAAAAAGAGCATTATAAATACCAGCACTTCAGTAATGAAAAAGAAAGAAAAAAAGAGAAGAAGACGGACGGAAACCCTAGCATAGAAACCCTGGAGAGTAGCCCAGAGAAGTCGGAGTGAAGAAACCCTGACGGCCGCTCACCTGCACCGAAGTTACCGCCACCCAACTCAACCCGATACAAAAGTGACTTGCCAATTCAGCGTTACCACTCCATTGCAAACAGGTTTGCATATCATTATTTTTTATGCTTCCAATTTGTAATCTCTAAATATATAATGCATCATGATTGAACTTTTGGATATACGATTAGATTTTGCATATGAATTCCAGTACGCCTGCCTATCCTGAATGTTGGACCATATTATTTATGTAATTGAATACCATAGGGCGTGCAGCATGCTGAGATCATACTGTTCTGAAATTCAAAACCCGCAGCCGCTCGCTAGCACATCTCTAAGCGAGCATGTAGCGAGTATTCGCTAGGCCCTCGTTAGGCGAGACAGAGGCGAACGGGACGATCGCTTATATTTCGTTGTTCTGTGCTATGCTTCTCTGATCGGTTCCCTTATCATCATACATTGTTTTGCATGACATTGTTGCTGCTGTGTTTCTTTTGCGGTGTAATCCTCGATTGCACCCTGATTTGGTATGCTAACCCGTTTGTTGAATTTTGCAAAGGTTCATATGTCCCAGAAAAAAGATCGCCGTTTAGGTCTTCCACTTTATTTGTGGGATACCCTTGTGGAGTTTCACCCTAAATTACCTAATTAATTTTAATGTATTAATTTTAATGTATTAATTTTAATGTGGAGATTCATCCTAATTACCTAATCGATTGTAAAATACGGCCTCTAAATATGTGATCTTGGACCTCTCTTTATTGCCTTACGATATTATGGTATTACGGTCATGTCCCGCGAATGTGGGGATACCCTTAGCAAAGACCCTTCATTAAATCATCATGTCCCTTTAAAATAAATCATAGTCCCTCGGATGTTGCCTTCGAATATATGATTTTGTCCCTCGATGACCCTTCGGTGTAGCCTACGGTTAAATGATGATCGTCCCTTCGAATGCTAAGGTATCCTTACAACTGTTGCCTTCAATGACCTATCGATGACCCTACAATGACCCTTTTACATCCAAAGGATAAAACTACTTACTTCTCAATAGTAAGGACAGTTTTACCCTCATAAGGATAGGAAATGCCCATAACGACCTTAGGAAGGTATAACTCTCAATTACTGGATCATAACCTAAAACATTTTCCACACCTCACACTTTGCAAGTCCTAGAAAATCACCACTTGGTATACATTCATACTAGAATCATTACCAAGTTATATTTTTCTAAACTGTTTTTCAAAATCAAACGAGATAAATACTTTGTATACATTCATACGAGAATCATTACAAAGTTAAACTCTCTTTCCGAAACATTTTTAAACAATTCACCAACACTTTTCAGACAAAAATATAAGTGATCCAGCAATTAAGAGCCCATGGATAACCATGGATACAAAGGGTGCTAATACCTTCCCTTTGTATAATGTACCTCCCGAACCCAAAATCTATTGAGGTCTTTCCTGTTCTTTTCCACCTTTCCTTATTGGATAAAAGAAAAGTCGGTGGCGACTCTTGCTATCCGCGACATTGCGATAAAAAAGCAAAATACCCCAAGTCAGTTCACCGTATGACAACCTGTAATAATGATCATTCCCTCCCCACTCACGGGTGTCATCTAGGCCAGGGTAAGGTCGAGAGAAACGCAGGATAAACAACCCTTTCATAGAATATCATCATGTACACACCAGATGTATGTACTGATAATACTCCATCAGGATCTGAACTGCTCGTGATATCGAGTTCCGCTAAGTGGCGCAATACCACCCGCTTCCCAAGAATCACTCTATTCTTAAGTGTCCTAGAGTTCACTCATAGCCTGGGTATTGGGCCTTTTACCTCATGTAACTCCCACCCCACAGAGAGAAACAGACAACCAGCCAGCACAGATGAAAACATGATGAATGCAAACATAAATGCAAACAATAAACAAATGAATGCAATAAATGAAACAGCAAAAGCAACCAAACCATATCCTAGAGAGCGCTAGGAGAGACTCGCTTAGGGAAGATGGACCAGCAAGAGGTCAACTTCTCGAATGTCCCTAGTGGAGTCGCCAGCTGTCGCATTACGGGAAAAACCGGCGGGAAAACAAAACAACAGAGCCGCCACCGTGCGTTATTTATCCCAAAGGAGGGAAAGGAAACGCTCGAAGTAAACCTGGAAAAGACATGGTCTCGCGACCAGAGAGAGATGGGATCGGGAGTCGGTTATGCGAAGGGAAGGTATTAGCACCCCTACGCATCCGTCGTACTCGACGGGATCCACGCACAAAAGAAAGGATAAGGTTGCTAGAAACTTCCCACACATTGCACAAGGCTGGAAGGAAACACAGAAAGACAAAAGAAGCAGGACTCGGCAGGATATCGCATCCTGGGCCTACGTAGTCTGTCAGGCACAGACATCAGAGTCGACGTAGTTCGGGACAGGGGAAACGTGCTCGCTAGGATGTCGCATCCTATGCATACGTATCTTTTCTAACCAGAGAAGAATCAGAGCACTCGTAGCTCGGCTAACGCACGCCAAACAAAACCCACACAGGAAACCGACTGCCAATCGCTGGACTTATGTCAGACTCCACACAAACAGGCAAACCTGGAAACCGAATGCCAATCGTTGGACTTACATCAGACTCCGAACCAACAAACACACACAGGAAGCCAACTGCCAATCGCTGGACTTACATCAGACTCCAACAAGCAAACAAGACACAGGAAACCAACTGCCAATCGCTGGACTTACGTCAGACTCCAAACACACACAAAGGGTTGAAAAAGAAAAAGGGCACCCGGAGAGATCAACTCATCTCCTGCCTACGTACCTCATCTGGTATGAGGATCAGGGCGACGTAGTTCCCCTTAACAGGGAAAGAACTTCTAGCCTAACCAGATACAAAGGGAGACACCAACTACTAGGGAGACTACGACTCGAGCCTAGAAGTTATCATGCATACGATCCCTATGTTAAGGTTTCTATCTAACTTACACAGGAAGCAAGCTATCCTAAACAGCACAAGCAAACACATACAAGCACAAAAAGCAAGCACACACACTATATGCAAACAATTGGGCTCATACAAGGTTAGACTGTAAAACAAGCCAACTGGAATGGGGTGTGGTTAGCTCTTAACCCTAACATTGAGAGTTAGGGTGAAGCAGATGAAATAGGAAGTGAGGGTAATACCTCACAGCTCTTATCCCTGGCCTGGGAGAGCTTCAGACAAATGAAAGTGTGGGAGTTCAGAATGTAGGAACTCATCTCCACATGACTGACACAACTGAGATCTTGGGTTATTATCACAATGCATCAACACAAGGTGTGTGAGCAAAGTGAATGACACAACTGAATAGCAGGAGATGGATTACACATCTCTTTTATCTGCCAATTGCCTCTTAAGAGGTCTTTACCTACTTGGCACAAATTTAAACATTCACAAGCATTGCCTCTTAAGGAGGACTTCAGACAGGTGCCTGCCCACATAACAGGACAGGTCTTCCAGACTACATGAAGTCAGAGAAATTATACCTCAGTGGTTAAGCAACCAAGCAAAGCAAAAGCAAGTTCAAAAGAACTCAAAGCAACTTAGGTACCTGTGAAAAATCTAAACCAATCAGTTCAACTGTACAGACAAACAATCAACAAGCAATAACAAACAGACAGACAATGTTCACAATATGCAAGCCACAAGGCAAACTCAAATGAGCTAGCATCAACCTACAAAACACACAAGTGTTAGTAATCAAGAGCAAACATCAATGCTCAAATGTGGAAGCATCATCAACTATGGACTTGGAAGTTTAAACCTGAAATCAAAGCCCACATGTAAGCCACAAACCACTAGGTCAAAGCCTAGGGTCAAAGATGAATAAAACATTCAAAACAGAACATGAAGTTTAACATGAATCATCTTCATCCAATCAAGAACAAATCTCAAAAAGTCCCACATCAAAATCATTAATCATATTCATTTCATGAGCAAAACATGGCAAGGTATGCAAATGGTGATCACATTGAGACATCAGAAGAAACAAATGCACATTAAATCAAAAATGACTCAAATAATCTTAGCAAAATTCATGAGTAAACAGGACATGTAACATGGTCATCACACAAAAAATTAGAGGCATTGGACATCATTAGGCATGGCAATCACATAGCATAAAACAGACAACCAAATGTGTGACACAAATTGTCACACCAAGTTAGCATAATCATAAAACAGAGATGGATCATGGGAAAAATCTCAAACCAAAGCCAACACATCACTCAACATGTCTAGAAATCACACACAAAATTTCAGAAGCATTGGATCATTTTTGAGCATTTTATGATGAATGGAACAAGGCAAGGTCAAGCATGCATACATGTGCAATCACCCTAGGACAAATCATTTTTCAGGCCAGGCACAACTTTCCAATTTATACTCATAAAAAAGTAGACAACATAAGGATCACAGTGCACAAAATTGGAGGTCATTTGGATTAATTTTCAATTTATAATGATTTTTTGAAGTTTGAGAAAAATTGAAAATGAAACATGAAGCAAGCATGAAAATGTGAAGGAATAATTGGCAAGGCAATATGGAAAGTGACTTCAGCCAGGTTCGAACCGGTGCAGAATTTGAAATTACCAAGCGCGCGCTTGCAAAACGCTGACGTTTTGCATCAACCCTAGCCATGCAGCGCGCTATTTGAATTTCGTAGCAAAATTCAAAATGAACTTGCAAGTTTCGTAGCTAAAACGTAGCTAAACCGTGGCCAAAACTGGAAATGATGATGTTCATGCAAGCACGATGAAGATCATGAAGATCTTCATGCAATTTTTCCAGATTTTCACAAAATGTTCCAGAAATGAAAAAGGAGCATATCAATCGGTTCATCATCACACATACATCAAGGATCCATGAACAAATCACGCAAAAACAACATATCCAAGCCAAATCGAAGAAAAGAAAGATTAACATCAAAACTTGAAATGCATGTATCTTGCTCAAAACAGCACCAAATCACTCCAAATTTTCATCAGCATTATCACCAATCAATGAACTACACAATAGGCATAATGAATTTGAGAATTAAAGAGATCAAAAAACTGACCTCTTGATGAACAGAATTGGAAATCGCGTGTTACAAGCTCAAACAAGTCCTCAGATCTCTTCCAATATGCTTATTGAGATGAATGATGATGAATGTGAGGCTCAAGGATGCACGAAACCAGTTCAATCTTCAACTGCCATGGATGCTTCACACCTTGAACCTAGCTCAATATGCCACGATTTCTTCTAAATCCACATCCAATTCTACTCAACAACACTTCATGATGATGAATTGAGCAAAAGAAAGTGTTCTTGTTTGAAGAATTTTGGAAAAAAGTTTGAGAGAAAATTTTTGTGATTTTCTTGAATCTAGATCTGAAATGTGTTCATGATCCAAAACAGTTATGATTAAGTATATATATGCCATGCTAATGAAGTTTTAATCATGCTTAGGCCAAATGCAATTGTGATTAATCCATTTTGTGGTGTTTGTGCAAAAATGATTTTCTCACTTCATGCACCCCCATGCACGTGAACAGTGCATATTCAAAGCCCAAATCCACTCAAAATGAGTTCATGCACACTTGTGAATTGGTTTGGTATGCATATGTTCCACAAAAATGATTTTATGCAATTTCCTTCCAAAAATTTCATGAATGAACCAATGATCATGCAATGAGATTTCATGTCAAGTAATGATATACTTGGAAAATACATGTTATAAGGATCAAAATGCAAAAAGAACCACTCATTTTGGAGTTTTGGTTTGAAAGTTATGCTCATTTGAACTTTTGAACACACTTTGCCATGATTGGACCATATCTCCTCAACCACACATGAGAAATTCATGATCTTGGACTTTTTGGAAATGGGAGAGAAAGATCTTCAACTTTCATGTTGGACAAAATTTCATTTGAAGCTTTCTTGATGATGTAATCTTGAGTTGAATTTGGTCTAAAACCTTTCCATTTTTGGAAAGTTCAAATTACAGGTCACCTGCTATTTTTGGAAAATCTTGATCTGACCATAAATTCTTCAATGTTGATGTTTGAAATGTCAAATGAGACTTGTTTGGACATGAATGAATCCTCTCTAACCACTTCCCA